>NW_007579671.1:32205-45519 GCF_000690725.1 Stegastes partitus | reverse complement strand
AATCTTTGTATACACTTTATTACTTGATTCATTCATCCTGTCATCTAATCATCCATTCATCATCCGTCTTTCATCTATCCATTATTCCCTTCATCCATCTTATTATACTTCACCCATCATCACTTTATTCACCATTCATTCATTCATTCATTCATGTTCCTATTATGTGTTCATCTGTCCGTTGGCCAATCCATCTAAACATCACTCCATCCTTCCATTCATTTATTCATTCATGTTTCAGTCCTGACAATCATCCGTTCATCTAATCATTCATCCATCACTCTACGTGTTCACCCAATCATTTTTCAATGAACTGTTCATGCATCAATTAATTGGTCAGCCATTCATCATCCAGTCATTTGTCCATCAGTTTATTTACCTTTTAATCCAGTCGTCCATCCAAAGATTGATTCGCTAATCCTGACAATCATCCATTCATCTGTTGGTCACCCCTCCATCCAACCAAACATCTAGTCAATCATCCATCCATTCATCCACTCATACGTCCTGAGATCATCATTGATTCATTTCTCACCCGTTCATCAATGTGTTTTTTTGTCCGATGATCTTTTCATACACTCCCTCATCAAGTGATTTATTCATCCTTCCATCCAGTCATTCATTCATCTCTCCAATCAGTCCATCAGTTCCTACATCACTCATTCATGTTCCTATTATGTTTTAATTAATCTATTCATCCATCCATCCAAACATCACTCCACTGTTGTGTCACTGATTCATTCATTCATCCATCAAGTAATCTGTCCATCCAGCCTGTCATCCATTTATCTAATCACCAATTCATTCATTCATTCATNTCAGCTCGTTGTAGAACCATGTTCATGCAGGTGGACTGATGGGAACCACAGCTGGACTTTATGACCTGAACTTCCCGTATTGTCTTTCTGAGTGGTTTGTCTCTGGTTCTTCATCAGAGGAACCACTCTGCTGGTGAACTGTGATGCAGCTTAGAGTCCGGTGATGCTTCAGTGGTCCTGTCCAGTCTCCTGGTGACCTTCTCACTGTTACTGCAGGCAGGACGCTAGTTAGCATCACATGCTAGCATTAGCAGTGGCACACCGTTCTCGCTCTGTGTTTATCAGGTTTGGTTGGTGTTCACTGGAGTTACGTTTGTTTTGTAAACTAAATGTCCCTTCAGTGGTCCCAGAACATCTCACCTTCACCAACAAGAGGACTGTAGTGTCTCTGACTTCGGACCTGATCGGTACCAGTGAACACCCAGAGGCTGTTCCCCTTTCCTCCATTGTTCTAAGAAACATGACGTTAGTTAACAGGATTTCCATGTAAACGTGAGTTTATTGAAAGAATGGTTCTGTTCATTCATGTGTTCATTCATGTGTTCACTCTTCAGTCTGAAACCAAAGTGTTGATGTGAAACCGAGTCTGTCTGACCTCTGACCTGTATCACCATTAAACCTGCTGTCACCTGGACAACACCTGCTTACGCGTGTGTGTGTTCATGCTTCTTATCTGCTCTTTAATTTCCTGACAGTTAGGTGGAGTGAACAGGAGGGTGATGATGAAAGACTCAGATGCAGGTTTTCTTCTATAAGGGGTCGTTTTTCAAACACACTCTGATTATTATTGTTGTTGTTGTTGTTGTTGTTGTTGTTGTTATTGTCAGCATCATCAGCTCTGGTAGAAGCGCGTCTGAGTTTCAGGATGAAGGAGGAATAAACTCAGGTCCGTTTATTGGTTCTGACTCAGTGATGAGGTTTCTAAACCCTGAGCTAGTTTAAATCTTGGGTATAAAGTGAGTTTACCTGATAATCCAGGCTTGTTCCACTTAGTCTGACTTACTTTCAAGTTATTTTACCTGTCATGCTAATCACCAGGCTACCTGTCATGCTAATCACCAAGCTAACTGTCGGTTAAATGTCTAACCACCAGGTTAGCTGTCATGCTAACCACCATGCTAGCTGTCAAGCTAACCACCAGGCTAACTGTCGGTTAAATGTCTGTCAGGCTAGCTGTCAGGCTAACCACCAGACTAGCTGTTATGTTATGTGACAGGCTAATGATCATCCTGAGCCTGATTTGTTATAACCTGATGGTCAATCTCAGATTTTACTATTTTATTATTTGGTTTGTTAAAACCAGTCTAACCCTCAGCTAGCCTTAGCATTGCACTGACTAAACCTTGACCTAGTTTAAATCCTTTGATCTTTATTTACAGTCTTTGACACAGACGTGATGGTAGCTGAACCTTGTTTTACGTGTTTTAATAACCCGCAGCCTTTAACGTGACTCGCTAACAGCCAGGTAGCTTCTTGTCCTTCATCATGCTAAATGCTAATCTCTGTTAGCTGTAGTCTGTTTCATGCTCAGAAACCACAACATGACGCTGTGATCCTCCTGTATGTGAGCTGTTCACAGTGATCGATTACATTCATATTTTTATCCTAAAACTAACAACGGTAGCTGTGTTTAGATGCTAACTTAGCTAGCATGTGCTCAAGAACAACAGATGATTAAAGCTAGCTTCAGTTAGAGCAGAAGATGACCTGAAGAGAGCAAAGTGTTGATGAGAAGCCATGTAACCTGATGGTCCTTCACAGCAGATAAAACAGGACTGATGTAGAGCAGCAGGAGCTGAACTGATACAAATGCGTGAAACCTGTCGACATGATGAACATTTAGTGGTTTGTGTGTGTGTGAGTGTTAATTACATCCTCTGACAGCAGCTTCAAACACACAAACTGCTTCAAAACGTTTCCTCCTGCTTTGAACCCTGAACAAACAGCGAGTCGCTCTGTGGCCCATCAAAGCCCGTGTTTCCGCTCTGATGTGGGATTTTCTGAGCAAACAGGTCGGAAACGTTCAGGCCCTCTGAGGCGGATTAATGGTGAATCAGAAAAGAGGAAAAATCAGTTTAAAACGTGTGTTCTGGCTTTTAATCTGCTGCTAATGTCACCACAAACAGCACGAAGACGGCAGGAGACGAGTCGCAGCAGGTTGCAGTGACGCGTCTTCTCCCTCCGTGTTTTGGTTTCTTCTGATGCTTCCTTCTGACTCACTTTATTCTGAAGACAGTTGGACGTTCTGGAGATTTAAGCCGTTTTTTAAATCCAGTTTTAGGATTTTAGACGATTTTTTTAAAAAAAGAAAAAAAAACTCAGTTTGATGTTTGTAGTTTTCTGTAACTTCAGTTTTTCAGTTTTCACTTTCGTTCACCTGACTGGAGGTCAGGATCAGGGAAGGAACGGACCGGCACCACGAGCCCAGAACCTCTGTAGAGTTTGTTGTGTGGAGGACGATGGAACCACAACAGGAACACAAAAAACACCCAAAGACACAAAGCATCTGCACAGAAACAGCAAAGGGATCCACACACAGTCCATAGCATCACCCATCCGTCATCTCTACACCTTAGTCCTCACTAGGTTCACCTGGACAGGTAACCAGTCTATCACAGGGCTACACTTAGAGACAGACAACCAAGCACACTCACATTCACACCTACGGACAATTTACAATCACCAATTAACCTCAGCATGTTTCTGGACTGTGGGAGGAAGCCGGAGAACCCGGAGAGAACCCACGCTGCACGGGGAGAACATGGAGACTCCACGCAGGAAGATCCCGGGTGTCCTCACCGGGACGTGAACCGGTGACCTTCTGGCTGTGAGGCGACGTTGCTAACCACTGATCCACCTGCAGCCCTTCATAGCTTCAGTTTGTGTTTATTTTATTTTGAACATCCAGTCATTTAACATGTTTTAATTTATTTTGAAGGATTTTTTCTTTTGTTAATTCATGTAGAAATATTTAGTTGACGTTGGTTTAGATTTTACTGTCCTGGCTTCACAGGAACACGATGAATTAATATCATGGAGTTTGTTTACATTCTGATGTCAAAGAAAAGACGACGATGATCTGAAAGCTTGTGCTCTGGAGATGGAGCTACTTTCTCTTCCTGCTGAAGCTTTATTCACCCTGAAGCCTCATTTTGATGGAAGATAAAAGACGTCGACACCGAATGAGAAACTGAGAGAAGAACCACAACAAAGGTATTAAAAGTTACTCAAACACGACTATTCATGCTTGAAATGTTTGAAAAACAAATTAAAACACAAAAGCAGCTGGAAATGAAAACGGGTCCAGCTTCCGGTGCTTCTGCAGGTTTTCCGGGTCACAGCTTCATCTGGACTTGACATGATGTTAAATCGTGACTCTTGTTGCTGCATCTTCAGCAGCCGGAAGTGTGAAAGCATCGACAACATCTGGTCTGAAGTGTTCAGCGTTTGGTCCTCAGCGCTCTGCTCTGGTCTGTCTGGTTCCATTTTACTGGAATTATTTATTGTTTTCTGTCTTTTATGATCAAAATGTCCTTTTGGTGTAAATTAACCTGAACATGTTTTTCTTTGTCATGTTTGGATTAGTTCGTTGAATCATGTGACGGATCTCCAGGTTTCTGGGGTAGGAACCTTTCACACGGAGCTTGTATGCAGCCGGAAGGTTTGTGTAGGCGCACCGTCCGTCCCGCTCAGCGGTCCGCAGCTTCCGGTAGCAACGCTGCGAATCTGAGAGAAGCTGAACGTGTAAGGAGATGAAACCTGGAGCGGTTCGGTCCAGTGAAGGAGAAGAAGCTTCCGGTGAGTTTGTGAAGGTTCGTCTGGCTCCTCGGTCAGAACAGAACCGGATCTGGACTGAAAATGTCCCAGAAAGTCTCAGAAACAGTTGATTCTGCATTCGGCTGGATTCTCTTTGGGTTCTGGAACTGTTCCACGACCCACATGAGGAAAACTCCTCAGAACAGTTCTGTTCACACCAGAACCAGCAGTCGGACCGGAAGAACCGGCCCAGCTTCATAACCGGCCAGTTAACGGGTCAGTTTACTGGTTAGTTGGTATACCTCCAGCTGCTTAGTTAGCTGGTTAATTAACTGGTTAGTTAGCTGGTTAGTTAAGTGGTTAGTTAGCTGGTTAATTAACTGGTTAGTTAGCTGGTAGTTAGCTGGTTAATTAGCTGGTTAGTTAGCTGGTAGTTAGTTGGTTAATTAACTGGTTAGTTAGCTGGTTAGTTGGTGCAGCTGCAGCTGGACTCCCGTCTTTCCTCAGCGAGCTTCAGGTTTGGACTTCAATGTTCATGAAGCTGAATCCCTGCTGCTGTCTGAGCTGAAGGTTCCGGTACTGGATCCACATGTGGATGTTCTGCACCGGTTCTACTGGGTTTAGGGACCTCCATGTCAGAGGTCCTGATCGCAGCAGCTTCATTAGTTTCAGTTCAACGTGGACCTTTGAGATGAGAAGCTCCGTGTTGGTCTCCTACCGGGCCGTCGACCAGAACCTTGGTCCAATGTCCTGCTCTGTCAGTGAGGAGAACATAAAACAGAACCAGAACTCCAGTTAAACCTGAAAACCTGCTGCAGCAACACCTCAGATGTAAGGAAGCTCCAGGTCTAGCAGCAGAACATCTCCAGCCACCGGGTCAGAACCGGTTCTCAGAGAGGATGTGAGAACACACGTCGGAACACTGAGGAGTTTACAGGGGACCGTCCACAGAGCCACCAGCTGGGTCACCAGAACCTCACAGAACCATTTAATATTTAAGAACCCAGGAACGAGTCCGGCTGCTTCTGCTGAAGCTCGTAGAACCGTTCTTATGGACGGTTCCTGATTGTTTTTCCTCCCTCTGTCCTCAGGATGGCGCTCTCAGCTCTGCTTCATGACCTTCAGCTCTCCTCCTCAGAGAAGCCCCGCCCCTCTGCCTCTCCTCCAATCACAGAGCTCCTTTTCCAGCTGCAGGAGAAGCTGATTGGTTCACCGTCTGAAGCCTGCGCCCTGATTGGTCGAGTGGAGCAGCTCTTCCAGGCTGCAGATCCTCACTGGTTGTTCTGTCTTGGCTCAGCCAATCAGGAGGGAGAGAGGGCGGAGCTTCAGGCAGCATACAGCTCTCTGATCAGCGCTCTGATTGGCTGTGCAGCTCTGCCACTGTGTGATGACGACGGCAGCCCTCTGAGCGCGACGGCCTATCAGAGCGTCCCGGGCCGCGCCGCCACCGTAAGCTCCGCCCTCACAGCTGTGATTGACAGCTGGGACCGAGGGGGCGGGGCCAGAGGAGGCCTGCTGCTCGCTGTGGCGCCGCCCATCTGCGTGTTTGCCGTCACACACTTCCAGGTGAGCTGCTGATCCGTTTATTGATGTGATCGGCTGATCAGGGTATTGATCTGATCTGCTCCCTGTTCAGGACCAGCTGTGGACTAGCTCCGCCTCCAGAGCTGCTGCACGCTGCCTGCAGGAGGCGCTGCTGAGGGCGGGGCGGTGGAGAGACTCCGCCCACCTCCTGATGGGAGACACGGAGGAGAACGGAGGAATCCTGGGAGAAGTTCTGGACGTTCTGCAGCCTCAGCTCAGCAAGTGAGACGTTAAACTGCCCTGGATCATCCAGCAGAACCAACCAGAACCTCCTCAGAACACCTGGTTCTGTACCTGCAGTACCTCTGTCTACTGACCAGAGTTCTACCTTCAGACCGTGAATGTTCCAGAGTTCAGGTCCAGATTGATCACAGTGTGTGTGTTTCAGGTCGTCATGGCAACGCTGTGAACCGGTCAAGCTGGTGTTTTCCTGGACGCTGCTGCAGGTTCGTCTCCACGGCAACAACCTGAGCGGGCGCACTGTCGGTGGCGCACCTGGCTGTTGATGACGGACTCATTCAGGTGTTTGTGTGTCTGTGGTGCAGGTGACCCGGCCCCGCCTCTCCCCCCACCTCCCCCGCCTCCTCCCCCCCTCCCTCCTGCTCAGCGACCACCACCTGCCGGAGAACTGCATGCTGGGAGTCCGCTGCCTGCATCACATCGTCCTGAACACGGTGAGGAGCAGTTCGACCGGACCTGGTCAGAGCTGGAGCAGACAGAAGCTCTGAGTTCTGGTCCAGCAGGAGGAATGAACCCGTGTGCTGTGTGTTGTGTGTCCAGCCGGCTGCGGACCTGCGTCAGCTCAACAGGGCCGAAGTTCTGCACCAGGCTGCACTCAGGCTGCTGAGCAGCAGCCGGGTCGCCGCCGTCGTCCAGGTAACGCGCCATCCCATAATACAGTGTTCCAGGTTGTCGTTCTGGTGCTTAACCTCCGGTTCTGTTCGGTCCACAGCCGGTTCTGTTCTGCCTGCTGGACCTGCTGCTGGTCTTGGAGAAGCCCCCCTCCTCGCTGGCCCCATCCTGCCCCCCCAGGAAGAACAGTCGCCATGACGACGTGCTGCGTCTGGTTCTGACCCACATGGAGGCGGAGCACAAGGTGGCGCTGCGCCGCGTCTACGCCGCCGCGCTGCCGCCCTACGTCCAAAGGTCCGGCTCGCTCTGACCCGTGAGCTACTGGTTCTGGGTTTAGATCAGTGATCAGTGAACGTGTTCTGGTCGCGAGCTAGAGGACAAAACAGAACCTTGTGGTCGGTTCTTAGTGGACCGTAGAAGGATGATAGAAATGATGCTGAGACAGAAACACTTCAAATGTTCTGAAGGTGCTGAGTTTGGTCCGATGAGACAGAACCAGCTGCTCCTCGGTTCACAGGCTTAGAAACAGAATCAGAACCACGTTCATCATAAAACATAAGAACATGTCAGTGCGACAGGAGAGAAACTCAGTAAGGCAAACGTTTACCGAACGTTTACCAAACGTTTACAGAAACGTTGAATTAACGCTGTTCAGAAGCAGCAAATAAAAACCGTCTCCAGCTTCAAGTCGCTGCACAGGAAGTAAATCTGACTGGATCCGAGTGTTAATAATACATGAATGTGGTTCTGAGGTGAGGTACCAGCCTGGAGGTTTGGACCAGAGCGACCCGGCTGCAGCTCGGAGCTTCAGGTGTGTTTGTTTCGCTGCAGGATGGGCGTGGCCGTGTGCAGACACCTGAAGCGGCTGGAGCGGGTGGTTCTGGGATACCTGGAGATCAGAGACCCACCAGAGGAGACCAGCAGGCTGAAGGTTCTGGAGGTTCTGCAGAACACGATCAGAGCGGCCTGGCCCAGGTAGCAGCACACTCTCACACCTGTTGATCCTTCAACACTATTTACAGTCTGGGTCCGTGAAGCTGTGCTCTCATGTCATGTGTTGATGAGACCCCTAAACTATGTTGTTGTATTGTCACCATGGTTACGGCATGTCATGTGACTGCTTGACTGCACACGTGTGCCATAAGTAAGTGTTGACACAGAAAGAGAAAACGTGTGCTGTGATTATGTCACGTTAAACCTGACTCTGCTAACAGGATCTGACCTGCTGGCCCCGCCCCCTTCAGGTAGAACACCTCTCTGTCTGTGACTGACAGATGATGAGTTGGTTTCTGTCTGTCGTCTCTGCAGGATGCAGCATCGCAGCAACGCGTTGCTGTGTTGCCTGCTGCGGTTGCTGGTTGACGTTTCCTCCGACTCTGAGCTCAGAGACTCGATCCGACAGCAGCTGATGGATCAAACCTGCGTCTGCCTCAAACTGCTGGATGCCTGTTCCCATGGAGACGTGCAGGTGAGTGACGGACAGGTGACCAGAGGGCTGAACTATGAAGTTCAACAGATCCAGACCTTCTCTGTGTAGCGGCTCCACATGAACTAAAGCTCCAGCAGAGACCACATGAAGGAGGTCCAGCTTCCTGCTTCAGACTCTGTTCTCATTAAAGGAGGCGTTAAGGCGTCATGTGACTCTTCTTCTGCTCTGAATGAATCGATGATGAGCAGCTGCTTCAGTCAGCTCCTTGTTTTAATGGAGAACAATGAGGAACATCACCATGATGCCGCTACTGTAAACGGTGGAGACAGGAATGCTGGTAGAAAGTGTTCAACGTGTTCATAGAGAATATTTAGTGATGCAGCCGCTGGTTTCCAGCTGACAGCTGCTCGTTAAACTTCACCTTCATACATTTAAACCTGATCTGGTGCTGAAGCTCATTCAGGTCTGACTCTGTCCCAGAATGCAGGAAATCACTTTAACTTTTGGCCCAATCAGAGTGAATCAATGTTACTGATTGGATGTTCTCTGTGATCAATACCAGCAGAATGATCCATGTTCTGATCCGTTCTATCAGCTGCAGCAGCAGCAGCAGCAGAGGAAACGGACCTGACAGCAGATCAGAACCAAACATTACAACATGTTTATGTGATTTCTGCATCACCGACTGCATACACGTGTGTGTGCCGGACGTTTTATTTCCAAAAATGAAAATGTTGAGATTTCCTCCCAAAGTAAATGTAACTAAGTACATTTACTCAAGTACTTCAGTACAGGTGATAGCCAGTCTTTACTTTCTTCTGCTTCACTAGATCAGAATCAAACCTTCAGCTTCGGGATGAGGTTTGTATCAAACTGCAGATTGCTGTTCTGAGGAAAGTTTCATCTGAACGTTTGTGTTTCTGTCTCAGCGGCGCCTCCTGCAGGTCGACAGCAGCTGCTGCAGCGCCGAGGTCCTCCGCTGCCTGGAGACGGTCACCGTGGCGACGGACAGGTGATGGAGGCGGGACTGACGCAGACGGACACTGAGCAGAGTTCAAACTTAGTTGTGGATGAACTGGAAGGAAACCTCAGAGCTTCAGGTTTGATCTGATGAGACTCGACTAACGGGACGTTTGCTGGGACTATTTTCAGCGGCGGATGGATCCACGTTCTGAAGGACTGGTGTTGGTTCTGTGAAACGTTTTCAGGCTTTAGTTTGGGTCTGAACATGACATGGGTTTTGTTTTTCTGAAATAAAGCGACACACGAAGCTGCAGCAGAAACAGTTTATTGGAGATCAAAGTGTTTCAGTTTGTTCATCTGCAGAGGCGAGAATATTTACTGCCACTGGTTCTGATCCATGTTGGTTCTGAACCTCAGTCACATTTTAAATGTTGCCTTAAATCTGGAGAACAGAACTTGTGTGTCCATGAAGCTGTTTTGTGAAACGTTTACTGTCAAACATGTAATTAGTCCAGTTTAGCTCCTCCCACTGTGACCTCATCGTAAACAGGAAGTAGCTGCTCGTTTCTGGTTTCAGGTCTTGACTCCTGATGAAACGGCGTCACGTCTCTGGTTCCGCCCGTGAGTAGCGAGTCCAGCTGGTCCAGTCGCTGCTTCAGATCCAGAACACCTTCCTCCGTCTCCAGACGCCTCAGGTTCTGCTGCTGAGTCCACAACCTGCAGCGCAGACGAGCCTGAACACAAACACTCAGTTACCGAGGTTCTGATCCACAGCTCAGTCCGCTGTCAGCTCAGAACACACAAACTGTCTTTGGGTTGATGTGTGGCTTTGCTCATTAACTAAACCAGGAACTCTCATGTTCTGAGATTGGATGAGCGGTTGTGTTCATGGAGACATGAAGACAGGAACGTCTTCAGAACATCAACAGCTGATGTTTGGTGGGTCAAACGTTCTGCTGCCTCCTCTGTGGGTTTGTTTTGTACCTTCAGCCGATCCTCTCGCTGTCTCAGCTCTTCTCTCTGCAGCTCCACCGTCCAGCTCTGCTCCTGAAACGGTTACCATGGCAACACGTCACTGCACTATCACACAGTTACCACGGAAACCCAGTCAGACACATCACAATATAAACAGTCAGATTACAATGTGCGTGTCTGACCTCAGCGCTGAGGGCGGATCTCTGAACACCTGTCGACAGGTAGAAAGACTCCTCCTCCTCCTCTGATGACGCCTCCTGGCCGTCGTCCTGCACAACCAGATCACAGCAGCTTCACGTCGCCTGTTCACTTAACCACAGGAACTAATTGGCTTTGAATGATTCACCTGTTTTCTGTGAAGCTCCGTCTCATGGAGCTCCTCCTCCTTCACACGAAGCTCTTCCTGTTTCCTATCTAGCCCCTCCCTCTTCAGCTGTAGCGCCGCCCTCTGCCAAATTAACTCCTCCTCTTGTTGCATTACCCGCTCCTTCTCATGCTTTAGCACCTCCCCCTGCTGCATTAGCTCCTCCCTGTCATGCTTTAGCACCTCCCCCTGCTGCTTTAGCTCCTCCCTGTCATGCTTTAGCACCTCCCCCTGCTGCCTTAGCTCCTCCCTCTCGTGCTGTAGCTCCTCCCTCTCATGTGCTAGCTCCTCCCTCTTGTGCTGTAGCTCCTCCCTCTCATGCTTTAGCTCCTCCTTCTCGTGCTGTAGCTCCTCCCTCTCATGCTTTAGCTCCTCCTTCTCATGCTGTAGCTCCTCCCCCTGGTGCAGCAGCTGCTCCTGTCGCTGCCTCAGCTCGTCACCTGATGAGTCAGAACCAACAAACATCACTGACAGTGTCAGTGCTGCAGTCTAGTAAATATAAATGCATGCAGTAGTTTGTAAAGGCCCACGTTCTGCTCGGTTCTGGTCCTTCCTGTCCTTCAGTTTGCTACGAGGCTCATTTTCATTGTCTTTTGAACTAACCTTCTGTCCTTTTGGACATGGTTCCTGCTCATTCCACAGATAATTTTGGCCAAACGTTTGGTCCATTGGTCCGTTTCTGAGCATTCAGAACCAACTGAGTCCCCTTTGATGCCGTGTTTGTTTTAACTGGCGTGTCGGTGAGGCGCCCTCAGACCCACTGAACAGTAAATACCCTGGTTAGCCTCCGTCGCTGTTCTGGGGCTCATTGTACAAACGTTAGCTTTAGCCATTCTTTTTCTTGTCATGTTGGAGGATTCTGTCCGATTGTCTCCATCACTATGCGACCCGTTTGGACCCCAGGCCTTTGGTTTAGCTGACAGCTGTTGTTTTTTAAATATAAAAAGAGGGAACCAATAAAACGTCAGCTTATCAGAAGATGTGTTTAACAAAGTGTGAACGTCTACGTCAATGAACACCAACAAATATTTCACACATTGTGTCTAGAAGCACCTTCCAGGTATGAAGGTCCTGAGGAGGGCTACAGACGCCTGCTGAGCTCAGACCACAGCTTCATAAAGCCCTGAACAACTTGGGCTCTTTAATGTTAACAGTGATGATGTCATACCGCTGGGCTGCTGCTGATTGGCTGCTGTATCTCTGGTCACTTCCTGGTTGAGGAGCTGGGCGTGGCTGAGCTCCTCCCTCTGCTTGTTAAGCTCCGCCTCCACCGCTGACAGACACCTGACACATTGAGAGTCAGCACATGTAGTCAAACTGGTACAGGATGTTTAAACAGAGCGGCAGCGTTTTGGTCCTCATCCAGGCTGCACGTCCTCAGTGTTCAGCGTCTGCAGCGGATCGGTGTCAGCGGGACCTCGGTCCGACTCGGTCCATCTGCTGGCACACGGCTGTCATGGAGGGAAGCAGTTTGAGGCAGGATGCTGCACAAGCACGTTCTGGATCGTTTTCTGATTAAAGGCACCTTCATCAACCAGTAACTGGCTAATTGATGGCAGCTGTGCTACCCGTCACCAGGAACCAGAACCACTGTCCATTTACACCTGCTCTTCTCCACTATGTGAGCTCTGCTTGGAGGTCCTGAACCTCCTCAGAGTCTCTGTCATGGTCCCGCTGCTGCTAAACTCCCACAATGCTCTCTGCTGCCAACCAGGAAGTGACGCCTCCTCTGGTCTCTACAGGATTAGACAGTGAGAGGCTCCACCTGGTGGAACAACCAGGTACTGCAGCTGGTCTACGGTACCTGCGCTGTGTGTTATCATGTCAACATCAGCAGATTCTAAATGAGGATCGACTGGTACCTGAACCTCGGTGTTACCTGTCGGCGTGCCTCCGTCGGGCCTCCAGCTGTTTGCACTGCTGCTGCAGGCTGCTGCTCTCCTCCCTCCTCCTGCTCAGCTCCTCCTGAAGCTCCTGCACAACAACAACACACCAGCTGCACAACAACAACACACCAGCTGCACAACAACAACACACCAGCTGCACAACAACAACACACCAGCTGCACAACAACAACACACCAGGACTGGATGCACTGGATTGTTGTGTATTTAGTGTGTGAGTGTATTTATAATAAAACACTGAAGCTGACTCTGGATGTCTTTCTTCCTCGTCCAAGGCGACAGACAGCATGATTTAAAGCACTTCTCTGTTTCTGGTCTAATACCTGCTCATAGCTTCCTGGGTTCTACCTGTAGAGCCGAGGTAAGAAGGGGTTCTCTGCTATTCTGAGTCCTGACAGGAACACACACATCATGGAGACCTACAGCCACACACTGTTACCATGGAAACTGAAACAACAATCAGTGAGTGAGATGGCAGCGTGTCTGGATCAGAGGATGCTTCACTGACCTGCAGCTCCGTTTGCTGCCGTTTTCTGTTCCTGAGCCGTGACTCCACCTCCTGCTGCAGTCTGTCCACTTCATCCTTCTTCCTGTCCACCTTGTCCTGCGTCTCATCCAGCTCACCCCTCAACCGCTCCGCCGCCTCCTGCCTCCGGTCCAGTTCGTCCT
>NW_007579671.1:29399-31965 GCF_000690725.1 Stegastes partitus | reverse complement strand
CCAGCAGCTCCTGCAGCACCTGTTTCAGCGCTGGAACAAACACATCAGTCACCTGTAGATCAACATTCCATCACTCTTCCTGTTGGCTCAGTGGATCAGAACCAACCCGACAGTCAGACGCTGTGGTTCCTGTTGGCTCTAAGTGGTGTCGCTGTGTGTGTGTGTGTGTGTGTGTCCAGTGTAAGCCTGGAGACCAACAGTGGACCTCCAGCCTCCAGCTACCTGCTCTGTGGGAACTCAGCTCCGTCTTCAGACAAACAAGTTTCTGTTCATCTTCTTTCACACCTGAGACTGTCGACCTGCTCTGACTCAGCAGCGCCTCCTGCTGCTCCAACAGCTCCTGCACGCGCACACACACACACACACACACACACACACACACACAGACTTTATGACAGCAGCAGAGTTCTTCTCGTCCACAGAAACGAGTGAATCGGTGGGTGTGATGGAGCAGCGCTGCCTCAGGTGTGTCCTCCTGCTCACCTGTACGGAGGCGTCGAGCCGCTGCTGCTCCTCTTGGAGCTCCTTCAGTCTGCTCTCAGCAGCTCCCTGCTCCTCCAGCTGCTGCTGCTCCTGCTCTCTTTTCTACACATCAGTCATCTCTGTCAGCGTTTTATTATTTCTGTATTTACTCCCCATCTTGACATCTTACCCGGTCAGAACCCTGAGCTGGTACCTGAGAGCGGAGTGAGTCCAGACGTCTCTGAGCCTCCTGACAGTCCGACAGCACGGCAGCCAGTCTGAACGCATCAGAACCACGCTGTTAGCAGGCTCAAACACAGCGTCTTCACCACAGACCTCAGCTCTCAGCTTAGTCTGACTCCAGACAATGAACACATTCATCATTTCAGCTTTGAAAATCCGCCCACTGACCCACTTTCAGCAGGTTGCTTCTGACATGGAGGCTGTTTGAACAACATCTGAGGAACTATTCTAGACAACAACCTGAAACATTCTCTGGTAGTTCTCATCATGCCACTGATCCAGAGTCTGTCCTACTGGACAGCAGATCAATGATCTGATGATGAGCGAGATGAAGAAACAAACTGAAGCCGTCATGAATAGTCTCATCTTTGAGCACATTGCTACAAACCGTTAAAGCTGAAGTGAGCGAGTGATGTTTTCTGACCCGCATGTAGCTGCAGGTCACCGTAACATCCAGAAGACTTCAGTATGAAATGTTCTGATCATGTTTTCACCTCGATGACTGACTCAGCAGGTTGACGAGCTGAACCACTAAACTGAACTGTTGGTCGATAATCTGAGCCAGCAGACTGCTGCAGTTTCTCCAACTACAACTAACATGTGCAGGTGTCACTTACCTGTCTGCAGTTGACTGAGTCTCCTCCTCCACCTGCTGCTCCTGCTGCCTCCTCATCCTCAGCTGCTGCACCTCCAGCTGCAGCTGCCTGCAGCCAAACAGGGAACCGCTGAGCTACTGTTAGCTGAGCTTCTGTTAGCTGAGCTTCTGTTAGTTGAGCTTCTGTTAGTTGAGCTACTGTTAGCTGAGCTACTGTTAGCTGAGCTTCTGTTAGCTGACCTTCTGTTAGTTGAGCTACTGTTAGCAGAGCTACTGTTAGCAGAGCTTCTGTTAGCTGAAGTTCTGTTAGCTGAGCTTCTGTTAGCTGAGGTTCTGTTAGCTGAGCTTCTTTTAGATGAGCTTCTGTTAGCTGAGCTGCTGTTAGCAGAGCTTCTGTTAGCTGAGCTTCTGTTAGCAGAGCTACTGTTAGCTGAGGTTCTGTTAGCTGAGCTTCTGTTAGCTGAGCTACTGTTAGCTGAGCTTCTGTTAGCAGAGCTACTGTTAGCTGAGGTTCTGTTACCTGAGTTTCTCCTGCAGACAGGTGACGTTCTCCTGAGCTCGGTGCTGCAGCACGTCGGCCTCCAGCTGAACCTCAGAGACCTGAAGAGACAAAAACACTGAAGAATCAGAAACTGAACCAGAACCGGAACCAATAAAGACCGTATTGATCCAGAGGGATAATCGCTGAAGTCACAGTCGCTCCCATCCAGCCAGAACCATGAACAGAACCAGATATACAGATGAACAGGAGAAAATATGAAGCATTGAACAGTGAAGCATGACGGCACACCAAGGCTCCTCAGAATAAAGTGACTCAGCAGAATGTTACTGAGCATTAACCAGTGTGAGGTGTAGAAGTGACCTGAAGCCTGACGAGTCTGTGGCTCAGGCTGACCTCTGATGACCAGTTACAGTCACTTCCTGTAGCTCTGAGCAGCAGGTGGAGGAGGAGCTACTGCACAGGTGTGTGTCAGTGGTTGTGTACCTGCTGTCTGCTGGTGTTTATGCAGCTCTGAGCCTCCAGCAGCAGCCTGTCAGCCTGACGGAGTTCAGCTCGTCTCTTCAGCAGAGTTTTCTCCAAACACTCCACCTCATCACACACCTGCATCACACTCCTGCTCGCACACACACACACACACACACACACACACACACATAGTTGAACAGAGCCATGTAGCCTGTAGCTGTGGGGAGCTCAGGTGTTCACTCTCATGTTTCACACATTTTAGAGTTCAGCAGAAGCAGCTGGAAGAGTTGGAGGTTGAA
>NW_007579671.1:22096-25484 GCF_000690725.1 Stegastes partitus | reverse complement strand
TGTGTTGCTGTGTGTTGCTGTGTGTTGCTGTGTGTTGCTGTGTGTTGCTGTGTGTTGCTGTGTGTTGCTGTGTCACTGTGTTACTGTGTGTTGCTGTGTCGCTGTGTGTTACTGTGTGTTGCTGTGTGTTGCTGTGTGTTGCTGTGTGTTGCTGTGTTGCTGTGTCGCTGTGTGTTGCTGTGTGTTGCTGTGTGTTGCTGTGTGTTGCTGTGTTGCCGTGTCGCCGTGTTGCTGTGTGTTGCCGTGTTGCCGTGTTGCTTTGTGTTGCCGTGTCGCCGTGTTGCTGTGTGTTGCCGTGTTGCCGTGTTGCTTTGTGTTGCCGTGTTGCCGTGTTGCTGTGTGTTGCCGTGTTTCCGTGTTACTGTGTGTTGCTGTGTTGCCGTGTTGCCGTGTGTTGCCGTGTGTTGCCGTGTTGCTTTGTGTTGCCGTGTTGCCGTGTTGCCATGTTGCTGTGTGTTGCCGTGTTTCCGTGTTACTGTGTGTTGCTGTGTTGCCGTGTTGCCGTGTTGCCGTGTTGCCGTGTTTCCGTGTTACTGTGTGTTGCCGTGTTGCCGTGTTGCCGTGTTGCCGTGTTGCTGTGTGTTGCCGTGTTTCCGTGTTGCTGTGTTGCCGTGTTACTGTGTTACTGTGTTACTGTGTGTTGCTGTGTTGCCGTGTTGCCGTGTTACTGTGTTACTGTGTGTTGCTGTGTTGCCTTGTTGCCGTGTTGCCGTGTTGCCGTGTTACTGTGTGTTGCTGTGTTGCTGTGTTACTGTGTGTTGCCGTGTTGCCGTGTTGCCATGTTGCCGTGTTGCCGTGTTGCCGTGCTGGAACACACCTGTGCCTGCAGCAGCTCCACCGTCAGGTTCAGGGCTCTCAGCTGTTCGATGGAGACCTCCAGCTGCTCTGCTGTCAGCTGATCGGCGGCGCTCATGGACCTGCCGAGCTGCCGTAGTTTCCTGTCCAGGCGGTCCAGGCTCCGCCGGTGGCCGTCGCTCTGTGAAGGCAGCGGCTATCGATCAGAACCGGCCCGGATACAAGAGGCTTCACAAACAGCAGCTGCTTCCATCATTACAGAACACAACCTGGTTGTATCTCAATAAAAAGAAGTCCGTCATCTGTATACGGGCCTCTGGCCTGCAGGGAGTGTCTGTCTGACCAAACACTGGCTTCATGACAAACACAGACAAAGTGACACATGCAGCACGAGTGGTGAAAAGAACCGGACCGAACAGAACCTGAAGATGACCAGAAGTGAACCATCGAGAATCTGAAGAGAAGCTAAAGAAGAAAAGAGAGCTGCACATCAACACAGGGGAGAGCTNTACCTGTGTTTGTGTCGCAGCCGTTTGGTTTCCAGTCGCAGCTTCCTCCTGTCTTCCTGCAGCTCTTCTGCCTCTCTGTTCAAACGCTGACACAGACAGGTGTAATGACACAGACAGGTGTAATGACACAGACAGGTGTAATGACACAGACAGGTGTAATGACACAGACAGGTGTAATGAACCAGCAGCTGTGGGTGATAAACCGAAGCTCTCCAGCGGCCTCAGACTCACCTGCTCCGTGTGTTCGGGGACGTTGCAGAGCAGCGCAGCGCCTCCTGCTGGTGGACTGTAAGAACCGCAGAGCAGCCAGCCGGGTCCGAGCAGGGGCGTGTGAGAGCCAGGAGGAGGAGCGGAGGAGCCTGCAGCTGGGTGGGGTTGAGGAGGAGGCGTCCCCGCTGTGGAGCTGCTGCCTCCTCCACTGTCCCTCCACTCGTCTCTGCTCTGGACGTCAGTGCAGTGAGCCGGGTCGCAGCGCGTCGGCGGCAGGTAGACCCAGTATCCTCCACCTGCTGGAGGCCGGTCAGGAGAACCGAGCTGCTGCAGGTCCAAACCAGAGTCCAGACTGGGAGCCTGAGAAACCCAGGATTACTTTACATCAGGTTTCCAATTCAGGTTTGTGACATGAAAGACGACAGCTTAGTGAAACACACTGTTGGACATTCTAACGTTGTCCAGCGTTTGAAAACCAAACAAATGTGTATTTCACTGAAACAACAATAATTAGTCATATTCTGACCCTCTGAACGGTTCTGGGCTTCAACTGTTCTGAGTTTCTCATTTTTCCACACGATGGGCTATTTTTCTACGACAACAATCGATGGTGACAGAATGTCACGACTTCCTGCCTTAACGTGGTTCATGTTTCCAACAGAGCGGACGAGTTCAAGGACCAGCAAACAGCTGCAACAACTCTTTGTGTTGTTTGTGGTTGTCATGAACTGGTGATTTTTTACAGATAGGATGCTTTTCAAAGCTGCTGCTGAGCCTAAAGGGTCCAAACCAGAGAAGTTAAAGATCAGAACCAGTAGAAACAGAATCTCTTGCTTATGTTTAGTGACAGAAGAAGATCTGGAAAGGTGTGTTAAATGTTCCTGAAGCTAATCTGTAGCGCAGACAGGGCAGTGCGGAGGGAGGACCTGGACCTGTAGACAACGGTGTCATCGGCGTACAGATGGCCGTGCAAACTGGCTACGGCATGGCTGATACTGTTGATGTAAACGTTGAAGAGTGTTGGACCAAGTACTGAACCCTGTGGGACTCCTTTGTGAATTGGTAAAGGGTCTGAGAGAAGACCCTCCACCCTCACTGCGCCCAGGACAATAGCTTCTGAACCAGTTTACACAGTTGTTGGAAAAACCAACATTTTGTAACCTTTCCAAAGGAATGGAGTGGTCACCAGAGTCAAACGTCTTAGCCAAGGTTCTGTTGGCTGAACCAGCCACTGGATCCAGAACCAGGAGGATCAGCTGATCATCACAAACACCAGAGAGTTAAAAGAAGATTTAGAGTCTCACACTGAGTCCAGGAGGTACGAACCACCAGCGGCCTCCATCTGCAGCCCTGGTCCTGGTCCTGGTCCTGGTCCTGGTCCGGTCCAGCTCCTGTCTGAGCTGCTGTGTTTGTCTCTGAGCTTCATCCAGCTCCTCCTTCAGCTGCTCCACAGTTCGTTGGTCCTTCGGAGGTTCTTTGTTCAGCTCGTCTGCAGCCTTCTGACAAAATAATGACTGAATCAGTGGCTGCCGTCTGAAGAACCAGGAACTAGTTCTGGTCTGCTGTCGTCTCTGACTGATCCGGTACGTCAGCTGGACTCTTATCAGAACTTCTTGATAGTTTCTTTTCTTTTTTTAAGAGGAAAAACATAAATGAAGGTGCTTTATCTTCCCACACATGCAGAATATAAGTCAACAGTCATTCTCTTGGATGAGACCTGGAACGTCTTCAGGGATCTCCAGCAGGTCCAGCTGCCAGCATTCATCTACCAGAAGAACCCTGAGCTGGAGGGCTGAGGATCTTCACAGACACACCTCAACAGCTCAGTGTGTCGCTGTGTTGCTGTGTGTTTCTGTGTGTTGCTGTGTGTTGCT
>NW_007579671.1:13385-20041 GCF_000690725.1 Stegastes partitus | reverse complement strand
CAAAGAGACACAAAGAGACACAAAACCACCACAAAGAGACAAGAGCTGTGGTGTAATGAGCTTGTTAGCGGTTATTAGCAGTTATTACCACAGACTGGCTCACCTGGTCCTGGTCCACATGCCGCCTGCTGGCCCTGTTGTGCCTGCTGGTTCTGTTCTGCTGCTCCGTGCTGTCCCGGCTGTAGGACAGAGGACACAGTTCAGCCTGCATTCATCACAGTCAGCAGTGGGACCAGCAGCAGGACGCTGGAGGAAACAGGAGGACCGCTAGAGGGAAGTCTGGTAACTAAGAACCGACAGAACATCGGCGCTGAGCTGCTCACGTCTCTTCTACCTGTTCAGCAAAACTGTTCCTCATCTCTGATGTGAACCTGAACTTGTTTCAGACTTCTCTGGAACCTTCATGTCTGAGAAGCAGCAGCAGGTTGGACACCAGCGCTGAAGCAGCTGATGTCTAGTCTGCTGTCAGAAATGACCGAGACAGGACCAGATGTTCAGCCTGGACACGCTGGACCCTCACAACTCTGGAAGGGTTTCCAGGAAATGACGACAGAAACTTCAGGCCTCTTAAGATAGATGCAGATCTTCAGTGGACTGCTCCTTGAAACACAGAGGAGGCAGCTTCACAGGTGGTGGGATTCATCCTGCCTTCTCCAGAAGACCTTGTCAGGAGTCCTCCTGCTTCATCAGGCGTCAGAGTGAACCGTGACTTCATCCAGGTCAGCTGCTGGAGCCCAGACGAGGTGGCCGAGTGGTTAAGGCGATGGACTGCTAATCCATTGTGCTCTGCACGCGTGGGTTCGAATCCCATCCTCGTCGAATCAACTGATTTTAAAACCAGGCTCGTGCTCAAACGTAGAAAATTATTGAAACAATAACAAATAAATGTACAGATAAAATGAATGCACTGGAATCAATAAATAATTTCTGGCCTAATGGGTTCACAGCAGAAACACAAACGACGACGTCTCAGCTCGGTTTCTTTCTCACTGCAGTCATTTCTCCGTTTGTTGACAGATTCCTGAACTGGTTTGTTTAATCTTCTACCTGAATGTATTAACTGATTATATCACTGATTTAATGAGCCGGTCCAGATCTGTTCCATCGCTGCTCCTACCTGAGCGTGTCCTCCTGATAGTCTGACAGGGCAGACGGGTCCAGCTGGGCCCTGCTGTGGTCCAGCTGGGCCCTGGTGTGGTCCAGCTGGGCTTTGCTCTGGCTCAGTTGGACCTGGAGACACTGGATCAGTTGCTGAAGAGACGACTTGTCCTCCTGCAGACAGAAACCAGGCTCATGAACTGAACAGGAACAACAGACGTCTGCTTTTAGAGGCTCCTTTACAACAAAGTGGAACCCCGCTGCAGATGGTTTTGGACCTTAATGTATAAAGACTGGACAGAGTTTCAATAGTTATGAGAGAAAAAGCTGCTGGAGGATGTATGCGCTGCTGACTGGATGGTTTGAGCTGTGCTGCAGCTGAGCTCTACAGAACCAGAGTGTAGCCGGTGGGATGTGTTGTGTGACGTTGTGTGACGTTGTGTGACGTTGTGTGATGTTGTGTGACGTTGTGTGACGTTGTGGGATGTTGTGTGTTGACTGACCTGCAGATGGTGGATGGTGGACTGCAGCTGACACTCTCTGAACTCTCCGCTTTGTTTCTCTTTATGTGCAGCCGCCTGCAGAGCTTCACACTGAAACTGAACTCATGATCAGAAGATGATCATCGTGTTAATTCCTTCAACAGACACAGTTTCTGACGATGACTATAAGAGGTAATGACTCTTCCTCAGAGTGGATCCTGTCTACAGGTGGTTCTGGTAGGTTCTGGAGGTTAAATAGTCCTTCCATTGTCTAGAACTGGTTCTGACCAGCCACCACCACACATGCTGATATGAGCCTTAGAGTTTACCCAGAATGCACTTTGTAAAGTTTCCTCTGGTGAATGATCAGAACCAGAACCACATCCATTGTTCCTATGACTCTGTGTCATAGACATTAAACTGGTACCACTATGATCCATCCCATAATACTGATGCTACCAGCTGCTGACAGAGGACATGAACAGAACCAGGTCCAGGGTTCTGACTGAGACACCTGGATGGATGTAGAACTGATCTGGGGTCAGGTTCTAGCAGAACCCAGATGTGTTCTTCCTCCTAAATGTAACGTGTCTATCTGCTGTTCTGATGAAGTTGTTTTAGATAACAAGACGTCCTGATGTGTGAACAGTCAGTGAACAGCGTTACCTGTCCCAGTGTCACCTGTCGGCTTAACTCCTCCCTCAGCAGATGAAGCTCCGCCTCCAGCTCCGCCTGCTGCCTGCTGCTCTCCACCTGTCGCTCCCTGAGAGCCTGGGCCTCCTTCTGCAGCAGACACAGCTCCCCCTGCTGGACAGACGCGTTCTGAGGACGCAGACGGACGGTCAGCTCTGCGTTAAACAGTCACGTGACTGTACCTGGTGAACACACTCACCTGTGTGTGCGACCTGGCCGAGTTCTCCAGCTGCCTGCAGTGTCTCTGAGCGTCCTCCAGGTGGAGCTGCAGACTTTGGTTCTCAGCCTGCAGCCTGAGGACCTGCTGCTCTGAGCGTCGAGCCTGAAGCACAGCAGAGTCGGATCGGTGAGGCAGTGAGGTGTGTTGGTCCAAACCAGTTTAAGGTCAGGAGGGGGGCTCTGTTAACCAGCCAGATCTCCATGGTAACTGATGTTACACAGCTGGATCACCATGGTAACTGACGCCTCACACAGCTGGATCACCATGGTAACTGATGTTACACAGCTGGATCTCCATGGTAACTGATGTTACACAGCTAACCTGCTGTTCTGTTCAGAGTTTGGGGTTTAAATCGGCTGTAACAGATGTGGGTGGATGTCTCATGTTTCTTGTTGCTTTGCTATTGTTTATTGGTGTTGTTGTTTATTGTTGTTTATGTTTACAGCACTGAGAGGACAGTTTGTACCTGCTGTCTGAGTCCTCTGAGATATTCCTGAAGTCCACAGATCACCTCCTCCAAATCTCTCTGCAGAGCCTCATTCGCCAAAATCTGACCTGGAATGGAGGAGACGAGGGGACGAGGAGACCAGGAGACCAGGAGACGAGGGGACGAGGAGACAAGGGGACAAGGAGACCAGGAGACCAGGGGATGAGGAGAAGAAAGAAATTATTCAATTACTATCACCTGTTTGGTCCAACGGCCAATCGAAATGCTCCATGCTGTGACAGTCAGATTTCTCACCGTTGGTCAGCTGCTGCTCCAGCTCTTTGATCTCCTGCGTCTCCATGGCGATGCGTGACAGCAGGTCGTCGAGGCGACCCTCCAGCTCACTGTGCTTCCCGCTCATCCTGTCCACCAGCTGGGAGGTCACATGGGCCTGAGAGGGAGACGACAGCCAATCAGAACGCTGCTGTCGTTTGGGATGACGTCGTCTGTGGCGTGATGATGTCACAGCTACAAACTGGAGGTGTGCAGTTGGAAATTTGAGGCTGGTGCATTATGGGAGGTGTAGAATCCAGTGCTAGGGGGCTAAAAATCAGGACCTGTCCATCTACAGCTGAGACATTTACACCCAGATACGGCAAAGTCAAGTCAAAGTGGCTTTATTGTCGGTTCTGCTACACGTGTACACAGACAGAGAGCTGGAGATAGNCTGATGAAGTTGTTTTAGATAACAAGACGTCCTGATGTGTGAACAGTCAGTGAACAGCGTTACCTGTCCCAGTGTCACCTGTCGGCTTAACTCCTCCCTCAGCAGATGAAGCTCCGCCTCCAGCTCCGCCTGCTGCCTGCTGCTCTCCACCTGTCGCTCCCTGAGAGCCTGGGCCTCCTTCTGCAGCAGACACAGCTCCCCCTGCTGGACAGACGCGTTCTGAGGACGCAGACGGACGGTCAGCTCTGCGTTAAACAGTCACGTGACTGTACCTGGTGAACACACTCACCTGTGTGTGCGACCTGGCCGAGTTCTCCAGCTGCCTGCAGTGTCTCTGAGCGTCCTCCAGGTGGAGCTGCAGACTTTGGTTCTCAGCCTGCAGCCTGAGGACCTGCTGCTCTGAGCATCGAGCCTGAAGCACAGCAGAGTCGGATCGGTGAGGCAGTGAGGTGTGTTGGTCCAAACCAGTTTAAGGTCAGGAGGGGGGCTCTGTTAACCAGCCAGATCTCCATGGTAACTGATGTTACACAGCTGGATCACCATGGTAACTGACGCCTCACACAGCTGGATCACCATGGTAACTGATGTTACACAGCTGGATCTCCATGGTAACTGATGTTACACAGCTAACCTGCTGTTCTGTTCAGAGTTTGGGGTTTAAATCGGCTGTAACAGATGTGGGTGGATGTCTCATGTTTCTTGTTGCTTTGCTATTGTTTATTGGTGTTGTTGTTTATTGTTGTTTATGTTTACAGCACTGAGAGGACAGTTTGTACCTGCTGTCTGAGTCCTCTGAGATATTCCTGAAGTCCACAGATCACCTCCTCCAAATCTCTCTGCAGAGCCTCATTCGCCAAAATCTGACCTGGAATGGAGGAGACGAGGGGACGAGGAGACCAGGAGACCAGGAGACGAGGGGACGAGGAGACAAGGGGACAAGGAGACCAGGAGACCAGGAGACGAGGGGACGAGGAGACAAGGGGACAAGGAGACAAGGAGACCAGGAGACCAGGGGATGAGGAGAAGAAAGAAATTATTCAATTACTATCACCTGTTTGGTCCAACAGCCAATCGAAATGCTCCATGCTGTGACAGTCAGATTTCTCACCGTTGGTCAGCTGCTGCTCCAGCTCTTTGATCTCCTGCGTCTCCATGGCGATGCGTGACAGCAGGTCGTCGAGGCGACCCTCCAGCTCACTGTGCTTCCCGCTCATCCTGTCCACCAGCTGGGAGGTCACATGGGCCTGAGAGGGAGACGACAGCCAATCAGAACGCTGCTGTCGTTTGGGATGACGTCGTCTGTGGCGTGATGATGTCACAGCTACAAACTGGAGGTGTGCAGTTGGAAATTTGAGGCTGGTGCATTATGGGAGGTGTAGAATCCAGTGCTAGGGGGCTAAAAATCAGGACCTGTCCATCTACAGCTGAGACATTTACACCCAGATGCAGCAAAGTCAAGTCAAAGTGGCTTTATTGTCGGTTCTGCTACACGTGTACACAGACAGAGAGCTGGAGATAGTTCAACATCTGCAGGATGAGGACGCAAAACGACCACAAAGAGACAAAAAGAGAAAAGACATGAAATGATTAAAGACAAAGACAGAACACCCACAAACAACATCAAGACACACAAAACAACAACATCAAGACACACAAAACAACAACAGGGGGAAGTCCAAACGGTTCCTAAGACACCTAAAGCAGGACAGAACCACAGACAGTTCTGTCTCCTCCTCATGTTGTGGTTCCTCAGAGCTGCAGGACTTTATGTAGCAGAGGAACATGAACCTCATTGAAGGACCAGGAGACAGGAGCAGAAAGAACAACCAGAAGCTGTTCAGAAGGTTCTACTCATCCTGCTGTTCTACATGTCCTCTCGCTGGTCTCCTGAACTCTTTCTGCAGTTTGTTTTGATGTTTTCCAGCTGGGAGCACATCCTGTGTTTCCTCTGCAATGCATCATGGGACAGCAGCGTCCAGTCCCTGAGCACTTCAGCGAGTAAACAGAGCTGCAGCTCAGCCACAGCTTCAGGCTGTTGTACTCACAGTTCAGTGGGACTCGTGTCCTCAGAGGACCGGGGGCTGCTGGGGAACCTCGTCGCCGTCTCCTCGCTCAACCATCTGCCTCCGTCACAAACTTCTCTCTGCCGTTCTTTGAATCAACACAGGAGCCCTCTCTCCCAGCCAATCACAGCGTGCTGCAGTGTGACTGCCTGGCTGCTGCCCAATAGGAGTGAGGAAGAGCCAGGAAGGCCCGCCCCTCTGAAGGGGGTCCCTGAGGGGAGGGGTCGGGGCTTCTTAAAGAGACGGCGACCTGTTGCTGGTTCTGACATCAGAGCCGAGGTTCTGGTTTCTCCATTTAAAGGGTGTTGGGACAGAAAACATGGAGCCCACAGACTCTGGAGACAGTTTGG
Organism: Stegastes partitus; assembly: GCF_000690725.1. Taxonomy (NCBI): domain Eukaryota; kingdom Metazoa; phylum Chordata; class Actinopteri; family Pomacentridae; genus Stegastes; species Stegastes partitus. The sequence goes on along the minus strand of NW_007579671.1, from coordinate 13,981 downwards.
TACGAAATAAACCTTTTAGTGAGAAGGTACGACTCTGAGGTAAAAACCTTCAAACTATACGTATCCTCCTTCCAACCATGAACACAAAGGAGCATTCTGGCTGAAGTCCTTTAAAACTGAAACAATGATTAAAATTAAACAAAAAAACGATTCAGTATTTTCAAATGGACTTACAAGTGATCCAGAACGACTCAGAATCCGTCCGACTTAACAGAACTGTCTGTAGTGATGTCTGATGACTGTTTCCTGTGAGACTCAGAACACACATTCAGCTTCCTGCTGCACCTTCTACATTTGTCTCTGATGAAGGCAGCTACAAACATCTGATCTGCTTCAAACTCGACACCAAACTCCCTCTGGACCAGACCGGAGGGTTTGCATGTCCCTGTGATCCTGAGCCATCCTTGGGGACGGGACCAGACAAAGAGAGATTCACAAAACCCTGATAAAAACGAAAAGTAGGAGAAACCGAGGCCTCCTGGAGCCGGGAGCAGGAGCTGAGATCGCCACCAGGTCAGCTGCTGGAGCCCAGACGAGGTGGCCGAGTGGTGAAGGCGATGGACTGCTAATCCATTGTGCTCTGCACGCGTGGGTTC
>NW_007579671.1:0-9540 GCF_000690725.1 Stegastes partitus | reverse complement strand
AGTGTCCTGGAGAACACGGGCATCCATCCCACTACCTCTGGCATGCTAAGCTAGCGCTCTACCATCTGAGCTAACTCCCCTCTGACAGCTGGTCCAGCTGCCCTCCACACTCTGGACAGAACCTGTGTCTGTACCAGAACCAGGTAAGAAGTCAAAGCTACCTTTAAAACCACATTGGGACCCTGAGAAGATGATCATGGCCTGACCACCGCCCACCGCGGCAGTATGAGGACACCAGGCAGCAACAATAGTGTTACACCAAGTGGGGCTTCACAGTGTGATACTAACTAGTTGTGGGTCTGTGGTGTCCAGCGTCTGTCGTTGTGTGTCCTCTACTTGTGTGTCCATCTGTCTTTGTGTCTCCTCAGCTTCTTCTCTCAGCTCCTTCAGGACGGACAGTTTACTGAGGAGTCGACACAGCGCCTCCTGCTGGACACACAGACACACAACAGTCTGACGAACCCTGCTCATGGGGCTGTTGTGATGCTGCTGGTTGCAGTGATGCAGGTGTATGGTACCTGTCTGACCGGATGCTCCGCTCCCAGCTCACTCTGATTGGTCGGCTGCAGGAAGTCAGCATCAGCTGCCACAAACACACAAATAAACATCAGTCAGAAACCTGATGCTGAATTTAGCCTCAAAAGCTTTGCCAGCAGAAATTCTGCTGCTCAGCCACAAGATGACCCAGCTCAGCATTCCCTCAGTTCTATGAGCCGGTCCCAGTTCAAATGACTCACGGCCCGTTATTGGCCAGAGACTCAGCAGACTAACTGTTGACTGAACTAACATGTCAGAGCAGATCAGTCAGGATGTTCTGTAAACCATCTCCCTCCATCTTTGTCCACATGGGCATTGATCTGACTTTACCTCCAAGTCTATCTGACTTCAGTCTGACAAGATTCCTGAACATGTCTGAAGAACAGATGGACACAGGAGAGCAGCTCCTCAGGACCAGACTCAGCATCATCTGCCTCTCCAGCAGAACAGACTCTCCTCTGAGGACAGCACAGTCCACATGGTGGACAGAGAAGACCGATGGTCTGAGACTGGAGCAGCATCTCCACCCAGAGGAGACTCTATGACACCACCCACCAGGTTCCTGTAACTCAGCCATGAGACCTGTGCACACAACGTTTCATCATCATTAACATCTGGAGTCCTGACATGGCCCATTCAGATCCTTTGCTGTGTGAACTGGAAGCTCCACCTCCATTATTACTGCTGTTGGACCACCTGGTTTCACAGCCATTCACACCTGGAGACAGGTGAGTTCTGGTGGTGAATGGGCCACTAGCCATGTGAGCTGGAGGGAAGCTATCAGAACTGAAGAAGAACCTTGGATGAAGGTGGAACATCCTCCAGAACCTAAAAGAGAAGTCCAACTGGTTTCTACTGATGCTCTGAGATACCAATACATGATGGACCTTTGAACGTCGCAGCTCATCCACAGAAAACTTCATCGTTACATGGACTTCCTCTCCGTCAAACACTCAGACTGCATCATTCAAGTGTGTCCATGTGAGGATATGTGGAGGAGCAGATCATACAAAGGACATGACCTCCTCTCATTCACAGAAGATGATAAAATGAAGTGTCCTGGAGAACACGGGCATCGATCCCGCTACTTCTCGCATGCTAAGCTAGTGCTCTACCATCTGAGCTAACTCCCCTCTGACTCAGTGGAGGTGTAGCTCCTCCTGGTTCTTCTTCCTCTCTTCCCTGCATGATTCAATTTTAATGATGGAATCCTGCTTCATTTAGGAGCAGAGAACCTCTGTTGGAAGAGAACTGTGCAGATGAGGACCACCATGTCAGAGGGGAGTTAGCTCAGATGGTAGAGCGCTAGCTTAGCATGCCAGAGGTAGCGGGATTGATGCCCGCGTTCTCCAGGACACTTTAAACCTTTAAGGTTCTCTGTACTAAGCAGACTTCTCATTATGTTCTGTCACGGCCGATCAGTGCTGAGCTCAGAGGTCCAACAAGAGAACATCACTCTGGTTCAGATCAGTCAGGATGTTCTGTAAGTCACTGATTCAAGCAAAGCATAACGTTACCTCCAAGTCTATCTGAGTTCGGTTTGACGAGATCCAGATCAGGACAATCCTGAGCATGATGTCCAGCACTCTAACAGAGGGATGAAGCCAGCAGTGTTTCATATCCCAAGTCTGGAAAGAGCTCATCTAATCATGTAATCCGCCACCTCTCGCATGTGAAGTGAGCGGTCTCCTGTAAACTCAGTTAACTTCTCTGGTTGTAGCCCCTGGTTATTCCACTAGGTGGCGCCTGCAGCCTTTGCAGTCCTACTCACGTTGCTCTTTGAAATCACTGAGCCTTTTGTCTGCTGTTGGTAGTTTTACTGCATGAACAGCGTGAGTCAGCCATCACCAGGACGGTTTTCTTCTTACCAGAGCTGTGCGGGTCCTCCAGCAGGGGGCGCGCTGCCTCCATGTCACTGTGAAGGTCCTCCTTGGTCTGCAGGGAGGATGAGGAGGACAGTCGGGGGGTGGAGGTGATGAAGGAGCTCCTGACCTGTCGAGCCTTGCCGACGTCGGGACTCTCAGCCACAGAACCAAGACCGTCCAGTTCGGGATGAGGAGTCGGACTCTGATCGTTCAGGAGATAAATGATCAATCAGCAGGTCAGATGAACATGTGTTGGGTCAGTCTGGGTCACTTCAGCCGGCACTGCTGCTCCACTGTCTGAGATTAGTTGGTTATCCGGGACCCAGAACTAAGTTCTGTAAAACGTTCTGGTAGAATTTTGAGAATTTCCTGTTTTCAGACCTCAGAATTTTTCAATTTTGACCCTCACACAAAAATATCTGACCTGGGAAGTTCTGGCAGAATGTTGAGAATGTCTTATGTTTGCAGACCTGGAATTTTTGTCATTGTACCCTCAAAAAACCTGTGAAGCCACTTTAGGGTTCAATATCTCCAGAAATAAAAGTCCGGCAGCCGTGAACTGTGGTGACCCAGACAGTCAGCAGGATCCAGCAGATCTAATGACCCAGTGGATCCAGCAGATCTAATGACCCACTGGATCCAGCAGATCTAATGACCCAGTGGATCCAGCAGATCTAATGACCCAGTGGATCCAGCAGATCTAATGACCCACTGGATCCAGCAGACAGAGGACACATATTTACTGATTGGTCCTTCTGTTTATTGAAGAGAACGAGGGAAACACGTTCACACTTTGTGGTGCTGATCCATAAAGTCCCTGTCAGTGTCTATCTATGGATGGATCCATGGTTCTACTAGAACCCAGTCTCTGGTCACATGTCACCAACTGCTGAGGCTCTAACATCAGCAGAACCTGATGTGGTGAAGCTGGACCAGACAAGGTTCCAGGTTTTACATGTTCAGACTAAATGGTGATGTGGATCATTGGTAGGAACCAGAACCTGGAGTTCTAGGTGCTGGTTCTGGAGGTGCAGAGGTACAAGCTGATAGAAGCTGCACTTATGAAACAGAATCATGGCGAGGACAGAGAGGATGCTGGTTCCCTTGGTCTACTGAGGCACCGTGTGATGTTGCAGGATTTTGTGGACAATTTTGTTTTCCAGCAAGAGCCCTGCAGTACAACCCGAGGCTACAGGGACAGGAGCTGCGACGGTCGAGCTTCTGCCAGCTTCTGTGGGTAAAGGCAGAAGGCAGGAGGTGTGCTGTCGTCACCTGTACGCTGCAGGGTGGCAGGAGGCTGAGTCCGGTGTCGACCCTACAGAAGGTGAGCTCCTGTTCCAGCTCGTACAGGCGCTGAGCAGCTCTGGTCTGCTCTGCCGTCATCTTCTCCACCTGAGGACAGAAAGTGGGTTTTACGTTCAAACACTGAGTTTGTAGTAAACCCTGAAGGAAAAGGAGAGAGAACTCAGAGGTGTCTTCTGTCAGCAGGACTCAGAACGATGGAAACCAGAACAAAATAATGAACAAATATTCTTTTTTCAATGTCTGCAGCTTTAAATGAAAACGATCAGATCACACAGCAGACCTTCAGCAGACAAGCCTGTGTCTGGGTGGTGTCACAGTGGTGAAATAACGACAGCGTCTTCAAGAACACACCAGAACATTCTCATGATAGTTCAGTACATACCATGTTTAACAATGTGATGTACACTAACAGACTATTTCAGCTGACTGTGGTGTGTGTGAAGCCAACAAGTGATCCAAACTACAGCATCACCCAACAGCGCTGATGTTTCAGCTTGTGTTCATGAAAATGTAAGAAAGAGGAATCCACTGGGAGACATGGAGGCGCCACGCACTGGAGATACCAAACTGTTGACAGCTCATATCGAACTGTGAGCGTTTGTCCCGGTCACAGCAGAACCAGTCATGGATCACAGTCCACAGAGCGGCTCACAATTTGGTTTCCTTTGTAGAATCTTATCAATGTGCTTCAGAGAGTTAAAGACAAAAACGTCTGGAGACAATCACAGCAAACAGCAGACAAACGAGACACAACTAAAGAAGTGCTGTGATTATCAGAGAGGATGGACCACTTCAGCAGTGATCCATCCTCTCTGTGCACTCAGACACACAGAGCAGCTGCCTGGATCACACTGCTGGAGCCTCAGGGCCTGGGGAGCAAAGCATGATGGGAGATGGAGTCAGAGGCGCTGGCAGACAGGAGGGCGGAGCTACACGACAGGTGAGGGTATTCTGACTGATCAGAAATGTGAAACTGTACCTTCAGCAGAGAGGAAACGATTGAAGGAGAAGAAGACGACAGCAGAGCTCCAGAAAACAGCTGCAGGAAGCAGGAGAGCCAGAGGTCAGACCTCCTGCTGGGAGGAGCTCAGTGAGGTACAGGTGAGTCCGAACCACTGGATCAGAACCAGGTGATGATTATTCAGGACTGTAGTCAGGAAACATATCACTGCATCATCTCAGAAACTCAGTTGTGCAACATATTTCCAGGGTTCAGTACCTCCAGACATAAAACCAACAGCATGGCATCATACATGGAAAAAAGGTGCAAAATGTCCAAACAAGGGCAGAATCATGGCCCCAGGAAGTTCCTGTGAGTGTCTGAGCACAACTGTGCCATCAGTCCCGTGTCCACCTGTCCAGGTGAGTGACGGGGAGCAGGACAGATGTGCTTCCGTCTCTCAAAACTCAGACTGAGAGGAAACACTGATGCTGAAGTGTGGAGGAATGCTTCCTCAAATCACTGCACACAGTGTCTAAAGCGAATCGCTGCTGGGCTCAACCCGCCAAGATTCCTGGTGCAGCTGTTTTTATGGAGGAAGAGCCAGTCGAAGAGCTGATCGGCCATAAGGGGGTTCATAAGTCTGCTTAGTACAGAGACCCTTAAAGGCTTAAGGTCCCCTGGAGAACACGGGCATCGATCCCGCTACCTCTGGCATGCTAAGCTAGCGCTCTACCATCTGAGCTAACTCCCCTCTGACAGCTGGTCCGGCTGCCCTCCACCGTGCTCCCTGTCAGCTGATCTAGAACCAGTCAACAGAAGTTCTCTGCTCCGAAATGAAACAGAACTCCAGCACCAAAATAGAGTCATGACAGTTAGAAAAGGAAGAGGACGGAGGAGGCCTTCAGGGGAATTAGCTCAGATGGTAGAGCGCTCGCTTAGCATGCGAGAGGTAGCGGGATCGATGCCCGCATTCTCCAGAACACTTTATCTGTTTCTTATCTCTGCATAGTGGGAAAGTCCAGGTTCTGGTTCCTACCAATGATCCTCATCACCATTTAAGTTAAACATGTAAAACCAGAACCCTGTCTGGTCCAGCTTCACCACATCAGGTTCTACTGATGTTAGAGTCTCAGCAGTTGGTGGAATGTGACCAGAGACTGGTTCTAGTAGAATCATGGATCCATCCATAGACAGACACTGGCAGGGACTCTCTGGATCAGCACCAGCCTGGTTGGACATCTGAACTTTTTTCCAATTTAAGGACCAAGTCGTAAAAATGTGTCCTCTGTTGGATCCGTTCCATCATTTCTGAAGATACTGGACCCTAGAAAAGGCTTCACATCCTCGTGTGAGGGAGTCTCAGGTCAGCAGCTCAGTGGGTCAGACTGAGTTCAGCCAAAACCAAGCTGTGAGGCCCGAACAACAAATCAGGAAATGGTGAACAAAATCTGAGACGGTGCAGCGACACGGACAGACTCACACTGGTCCTGGTGTGTAGCTGCAGCTGTGTCACTGTGTTAGTGTGTTAGTGTGTGTGTGTGTGTCAGTGTGTGTGTACCAGCTGCGTCTTGGTGTGTAGCTCCTGCTGCAGTTGTATCTCTGTGTGTTGTTGTGTTAGGTTGTGCTCCATCAGGTTTGTGTTTGTCGCCTCCTGCTGGTGGAGTTGTGTCACTGCGACCTGCTGCTCCACCTGCAGCCTGCTCAGCTCTGATTGGCTGCTGTCCATTTCCTGCTGCAGACGCTGGAGCTCCTCTAATTGTCAGCACCACAAACAAACAAACAAACAAACAAACAAACAAACAAACAAACAAACAAACAAACAAACAAAGGCATCATCAGTATCACTTCCCAGCTTTACAGGTGAGACGTTGACATGAAAGGTAAACTTTGGTCTCTGTGTTCTGACTCTTGTTGAGGTTGTTGTTGTGTTGATGACGTACCTGCGTGGAAGCGCCGGTGGGCGTGTCCTCTCTCCTCCTGANCTGAAAACACCTGAAACATTTTACTGTAAAATGAGTCCACAGTATATAAAATGTTGACTTTCTGAAATAACTGATGGAAAATATCCACGTGTTTTCAGCACATTCTAATATTTTGGGATGCACTGGTGTTTCTGCTCCACTACATTTCAGGTGAGTCCGCAGACAGACATTCAGCCCTCTGCTCCTGGACTGCTGTCTCCTAACACAAGAGCTGCAACAAGGGAATAGTCATTTAATAAGAAGGTTCAGTCACTTTTGTTTTCAGGCATAATGGAGTGTTTCTGCTGATTTTGAAGTTTCCTCCCGTCACAGCTCTTTGTCTTAATTTACAGTCTGTGTTGGTGCAGAGCTGACCAGACTGACAGGTCCTCTGTCTGAACACTGTGTCTGCAGATAAGAAGCAGATGAAGTGTCCTGGAGAACACGGGCATCGATCCCGCTACCTCTGGCATGCTAAGCTAGCGTGCTACCATCTGAGCTAACTCCCCTCTGACAGCTGGTCCAGCTGCCCTCCACCGTGCTCCCTGTCAGCTGATCCTAAAACACTGACAGTCAGTCAGAGCTGGAGGCTCATCATGAACACACTCATAGACTTTATTTAAAACCCATCAGCTCTGCTACCGTTCCTCAGACTGTCTCCAGAGTTTAAGATCTATAACTGAGATCTTGGAAACACCGCTGACCCTGTTCTAGTTCAGACTCCATGGGTCTCTGACCTGGTTCAGGGTTCCTTACTGGATGTTGGTCAGTTTATGGAGAACAAAGCGTAGAACACTGTTCCTTTCAAAGAGCAGGTTCTGTCCAGAGTGTGGAGGGCAGCTGGACCAGCTGTCAGAGGGGAGTTAGCTCAGATGGTAGCGCGCTAGCTTAGCATGCCAGAGGTAGCGAGATCGATGCCCGTGTTCTCCAGGACACTTTATCTTCTCCTGGCTGAGGTGAACAGTGATGTACCTCATGTTTAGTCAGCCAGGTGTCCACCTTTACCTGCCCCAGCCTACAGTGCACCTGAGTCCAAACGGGTTCCTGCAGGTACTGACCAGGTTTGTCCACCAGGTGATGGATGCTGAACTGCTGTCCAGGGTCTGGATCCAGGAGCTTCCTGGTCTCTCTGTTCTGGACCAGGTTCTGCAGCTCCTTGTTTGCTGATTCATTCAGGACTTTTAGTCTGAGCTCCTCTAGAAGCAGCTTTTCCTTCAGAGACCCAGCAGGTTCTGGTGCCCCCCACAACAAAGCTCCAGGATCACAACACCAACCCTCCAGCAGGCACCAGGTCAGCTGCTGGAGCCCAGACGAGGTGGCCGAGTGGTTAAGGCGATGGACTGCTAATCCATTGTGCTCTGCACGCGTGGGTTCGAATCCCATCCTCGTCGAGTCTCCAGGTTTTAGTCACTTCAGGATGTTCTTGTTCGGTGCCTGCTTTCGATGTTTGGAGGAGCAGTCCTGGTGAATCAACTCAACAAAAACTNGTCACCGGATGCTGTTGTGAGCCAGCTGCAGCTCCCTCAGGTGCGTCAGGTGACCCAGTGTGTCCATCCTGGTGATCAGGTTGTGGTTCAGGTTCAACAGCTGCAGACGGTGACAGCTCTGCAGATTCTCTATGAACTGAAACACACACACACACACACACACACACACACACACAACAGGTTACTAACTGGCTGTTCTTTACCAGCTGGTTTTAACTGGTTGTTATTGTCACAGAACTTCAGCTCTCTGAGGAGGCCCAACGTCAGACCACGTGGATGTAAGAAGAACCAGCGACCCAAACCAACCAACCAGTACCGTACGCTGGTGTTTGGGGGTTTCTCTGTAGACTCAGGTCCAGAAACCACCACAGAGACAAACGAAGCAGCGCTACAGCTACAACGACAAATGTCTTATTCTGTCCAAAGGTGTTTAGTTTGCTGTCGTAGAGGAAAGAAAGCAGAAAATACTCACACTGAAGAAGCTGCAATCCCACAAGTTAGACTGTTTTTATTCAGAATGACATGAACTGATTGATTGCTGATAGGAACAGTTATTGATGAAGGGGGCAGACAGAAGGGGGGTTGTTCTCACCTTGAAGCGTTTGCCTCCCGTTGAGGACGACAGATTCAGAGACCGAACCAGACTCAGAGACTGAACACCTGCTAGCTTCAGCAGCAGCTCCTCCGTGATGTACCTGATACCTGCAGGGGGCGGAGTCAAAACCAGTGTCACAGATCCAGGTCCAAAAAACAGAACCAGAAGACCAAGCTGAGGATGTGGACCAGAACATGTCTGACAACATCAGCAGTCAAAGAAACAGGAGAGTTTGTCGGACGCAGCTGCATCGACAGGTGGCCTACAGGACTCTGACTTCCTCTCACCTGAGAGAACATGGACAGGTGGAGAAACACTATCAGGACTACAACTATGGCCGACTGCAGAGGGCTGCACGACGAAGCAGGGTCAACTTATCCAGACTTACTTTGTGTAAGTTGGCTCGACTCATCCTAAAGTCCCAGTCTGACTGAAATCTAAACTCTGAACAGAACCTGGTTGGTTTCACAGCACCAGTTAGAGAACTAGCAGGTTAAAGGAGAGCCACCGCATAGCTCAATAACTCACTGATCTCACGTCATAGTTCTGAACTCTGATCACTGAGTGCTGTCTACAAGGATGGAGCATCTACAAATGTAGAGCAGGAAAAAGTTCAGGAGCAGAAATGAAAGCTACGGAAGCCAAGAGCGCTCGTTTTCCGCTGCTGTTCTTCCTTCGCCGTTTAAAAAATGTGCGGCCATGACCGCTCTCGGCTTCCGTAGAAAGCAGCATGAAAGGAATGAAAAACAAAAGGCCCACGATGTGACGGAAAACACATTCGTGTTATTTCATGTAGGGGGGTGAACGTGGAAGTTCACGATCATGTTTGTCTCAGACAGGAGAAGAT
>NW_007579670.1:72256-110982 GCF_000690725.1 Stegastes partitus | reverse complement strand
GAAGGGCGTTTCACCTACAGCTACAAGATTCGCTGGGCATGTGTAGCAGGTCAGGACGCACAAAAAAGTCAATCAGATCACAGTCCCGCCGTGCGCAAAGGCCGACAAGCGTAGGGCGAGGACCCGTCCATCACCGCTTGCAGCTTTAATATTATAATTGTAACCATTTTATCAAAAAGGCTTTAAATTTCTTCAAAAGCCTTTTCAACCTGGACAGGCCTTATCGAAAAGTTCATCACACAGTCCTTTAATACATGGGAAAAACTCTGGGAATTATGTAAGATCCTTGGAAAGCAGATAGACTGGAAATGTTTTTTAGCCTGTTTCCTTGTTACTACATGGAAAAAAAAAGGTATTTCTAATCAGGAGGGAAAGGATTTCATCACCAGTGGAGTGTGTTTGGAGAGGGAGCTAAAACTTACATGCAGTCCAGACAGTCTGGAGGTTGTTTGAGACGGTTTCCTTGTCTCAGATAATCATAAATCTCACTGTTTTCCACCCCAGGATATGGCGTCTGGCCCCGAGTGGCGATTTCCCACATGGTGACTCCAAACGACCACTGAGAGGAAGAAGAAATTAGTTAAGACAGACAGACAGAGAGGGGAAGGGCTAAGCAGCCTTAAAATTCCGTCAGAGTTTTACACACCTTGCCACACACTAGTCAAACATGAATCTGCACTGGTCAAACACAAGAAAAAAAGTCTAACAACCATGTTTGCCTGGGAGTATTTGGACATCCTGCGCTTGATTTTTTAATGCTTGCACCGTATCCACATGTTTTCTCACACACTCAGACTCCGAGGCCCCTAAAATATACATGCAATGTTTTCACCAGCTGTTATAGTTGATATCCGTCCCAGATGTTGGTCATGACGTATTTCTGTATATTTTGCTGTAGATGGGAGACGTTTAGGGGAATACATCAGAATTCTGTCCTAATGAGGCTAGTTAGTATTTTTATAGAGTGAAGACAGTTAATATTTCCCCACTGAATAAAACAAAAAAAATTGCTTTCCTCTGCTGTTGGAACTTGTGAGGACAGTTTAACATTACACATGCCTACCTCAGGACCTTCCCTTTACTTTAACAATTTGGGTACATTTAAATAAAAATCTGCTTTTTACTGTGGCTGGTTTCAACTATGCTTTCCCCCCTTTTTCCAAGTATTCCAGCATAATTCCCTTTTCCACTGTCAATCCATATATTAAACTGGTTGAACACAGTGTTTCCTCTTTAAAAGCTCCAAAACCTGGTGGAAAGTAATATAATTCTCTGAGCCTATATCCTCTAATCACAAACAACAGCCAGGTTTTTAACCCTCTAACATGTCGTTACCCTTTTAGGAAACATTACTTTGCATTGCATCTCCACGATGTGATTAATACAAACAGCAGGTGAACTAACCACGTCGCTCTTTGTGGTGTAGACGCGGTCAGCTAAGCTTTCGATGGCGATCCATTTAACCGGCATCTTGGAGATCCTCCCCTGTCTGTAGTAGTCGCCGTTGTAGATCTTCTTGGAGAGGCCAAAGTCGGCCACGCATACATTCATGTTTTCATTCAGCCTGAGACGAGAAAGCAGAGCGTTAGACTTAGAGTGCTGTGTTTTTAAGAAAGGGACATTAAGGCGGTGGTGGAAAACAGTGTGGTCCATAAGCTCAGTTTTGAGGTTGTAGGTACAGTTAAGTATTAAATCTTTCTGCTTTCTAATTCTGTTCCACTAAGTCTATTAGACAAATTGTTATTTTGTCAGTTTAAATTTTACATTCAACTCCTATGATCATCTTATAGGACATAACGTGATGTGAGTTACACATATTTTCAGTATTTCGCACTTCTGGGCTTTCCTTCTTTCCTGTGTTGCTTTGAGTTCTAGTTTTACTTCAGCCTTTGCATGACCGCTAAAAAGGGAAAGAGGACGAGCAAACAAGGACACCTACAGGAACCGAAAAAGTAAAAAGTGGAAGCAGAGATTGTGCTTACATGCAGTTACGGGCAGCGAGGTCTCTGTGGATGAAGTTCTTGCTGCTGAGGTACTCCATTCCCCGGGCAATATCGGTCATAAACTTCACCAGCATCTGAGATGGGAGGTACTGCAGGACAGCGCAGAGAGAATAAAGTTCATTTCACACCACAGCTGACATGTGTTTTCTGCACAGTAGGGGGCACCAGAGCACATCTTTTTAAAGGAGCCTGTAATCAGTCTGAACTGATTGCCCCCCTTTTCCCAGATACCAACAGCCTCCTCCTGTGGGAACAATGGGCTTCACCAGCACTGTGTTTTTTGAAAGTCTGCCGAACTCATAGACGTTTCGACATTCTGCGTGAGTCTTGCTTTGATTAGGCTCGTGTTTCTCAACATGACTCTTCGGGGACATGCTGCGTATTTTAGCTCTCGCTTCCAAAGAAACCTACTTCATCCATTAATAAGTAAAACTGCAAAGAGCGAAGACTCATCTCGCGTCTTAATGATCTCAGAGCGTACACGCTGCCAATTAGGTGTGGGTGGAGACCGACTTAACAAATACTTTACATCTGTGTTGAACTTTGGATGCAGTTTCGCTGACAGACACTGAACTGAACTTATAAACCCCAATCCCCATTACGCTGTTAAACTATGCGTTCACATGTGTGCTGCTGACTCTGTGCTTTTAGCTTGTTTGTAATCAGACTAACCACAGGACAGTCGCCAAGCCTCGAGTACAGCAGATAGCTGTGCAGGTCTCCATGTTTCATGTAGGGCAGGATGACCACCGGGGAGGGGTAACCTTCACTCTCCACAGTCTGCAGACACACACCTGAAAAAACACTTCGACTTAGTACACAGACACCAGGCATGTTCTGTACATTCAGAAACTAACATGACTTTACTCTTAACAGTTGGATTCATTGATTTAATATGATGCTATTTTTATGTGTTATTTTTTTGCCATGCAGATACAGATTTTTTTTGCTCTGCATAAAATACAGAAAATGCAGCAGGTCACGGCTAGTTTTTAGGCAGAAAGAAGTTCCGTGGAAAACTGCTTCCAGTGAGGTGTGTGCATTAACCTGGGGCAGTGTTTGAACAAACAAAGTTGTATTCATCTCCACTGTCTCCAAAACCTGAATTGCTTAACACCTATAAATAACATAAGCAGTCCAACTCCTGACTCACCTAAAAGCCTCATGACGTTGGGGTGGTCGAACTCCTTCATGCAGGCGGCCTCGCGTAGAAAATCTTCCATCTCTGAGCGTGTGCAGATGGCAACTGTAGAGGAGACGGTACAGAGGTGAGGCCACGTTGTGCAGCTCAGTGGGTAACACATGGCATTAATGCTGCACAGATGCCAGGGTAAGAAATAAACTTTTATTTCAAAGGACGTTTTGACTGCTGGATTTATTAAACCATGAATTCAAACATGTTAGCAGTTTTTTTTTTTACCACTAAGTTTGTTTTAACTTCTTCACCACAGCTTGAAACTGGCATAAAATTCACAAGGGTGGTGCTGTTTTTGCCTCCAAAACTCAGTTTTAATACAATTGACCTTACTTGGCCGCTACGGTTTATATGGTGTCAACCTTTTCTTCTGCCAATATTTTCTACAAACTGTGCCTTTGTCTGCTCTCTGATCAAAAACTGAGATTTTTGCCCCGAGCACTTGTTAATATTTCACCCATCGGGCTGCCTATCAAATGGCCAGTGTTCCGTAGATGAAGGGGTTCATTGTGGTGATTGCTCACTACTTTTACTGTCTACTCACTTTTCATGGTCTTGACAGCAACTTTGAGAACAGACTCCTCCTGAGTCAGCAGGCCTTCCATCACAGAGCCGAACTCCCCTGAAGAGAGAAATTAAAACACAAGAAAAACACGGTTCAGATGCACTTTTAGATGACACGTTAAATAGTGAAGGCTGGGTAAATCCCCGAGGCTATCACATTGCAAACTGTTTGACTGTATCCAGGTTCAAGACAAAGCAAATAGTGGTGCCACAGCAGAATAATTCTGACAATGTAGTGAAAAACAAAAGTGTTTCCAAATGCCTATTTTTACTTGGTATTCAGTCAGAAACTCCCTGAACTGACACTGTTAATCCAGTCTGTCCTAGAAATGAGACAAATGCAAATTGAAAAAAACAAACCAAAACAAAGCATTACCTTCTCCCAGAGTCTTTCCCAGGGTTAGTTTATGTCTGTCCACCATCACATCTTGGAGCTTCTGCTTCAGCTCATCGCTGATGCCGAGACTGTTCACTGAACAGGAAAAAATAAGGAATTTTAATGGTGCTTGGAGCCCAAAGCACATTAATTAACGCAGAAAAGAGAGAAAAACAGCTAGATTGTACCAAGCAGCCTCCCTTGCTTTTCCAAAACCACAATGCACAACACAAAGCCAAAAACAATGCGTCAATAAACACTGCCAGACTTAAACAACAATGAAAATGAGACTATAAGTGAACTGAAACAATCCGGTCTACTTGTAAAACTCAACAAAATGGACATTAAGTCTTTTCTTTTCATCTGTTTTGTTAATGCAAAAAGAATTAATTTTACGCGGCTGCACCATTTGAAGTTGGGTTCAAATAATAAATATTTGAGGCTACGCTCAAAGCCCTGTTTCAAACATCATTCTGCACTGTCCATTTTTATAAAATGTCATTATTAAATCCTAAAAACAGCTGTATGAGTTCACAGTGGGTTCAAATTTTATCAGAACGAACTATCAAAAAATTGGACTGAAACAACAAAGAAAACAAACATAAAGTGCAGTTGAAATATATGCAACAGCAAAACACAAACATGAGAAGTAACAAAAAAAACAAGCACAATTGCAATGACAGGCGGACTACGATGTAGAGATTATCTGACATTGGGTCTCTCTGTCCTCGTTTTTTCAGCAGTGGGACACACGAACCATGTGACCGTGCAGGGTCCAGGTTGGGTTGGGGAGGATTTAGGCTGGTCTGAATGTCCCTCCACAGCTGGCTGTCACTGAGCAGACTGTGCTGCAGACCTGAGCTCTGTTTTCACATCTGGGCCAGGATGTGACAGGGCAACAATATGCTCAGACATCCTCGTCCAGCTGCTGCTACACTATCAATCTGCCTCATGTTGGACAACTATGTACTCAGTCTGCAGGCATGTTCCAACACATGCTGGCGTGAACATATTTTAGCCAATGCAGGCAATAACCGGGGGCCCCAGGGTCTGACTTTGTCCTGAGAATTGGCCGAAATTACTGATCAACATCAGCAGCGTAAATCCCGCCCAAATCCCTCCAATCTGACTCCTTCCTTTATGGCCCTGTGCACTTTCCATCATTCACTCAGAGTACACGTTATCTCCTCATCTCTTTCTTTTGGCTCATCTCATTTTACCCACAGAATGGTTTTTGGCTCTTTTTTTCTCCTCGGTTCTGCCTTTCCCCCAGCCTCTTTGTGGCTGCGGCAAGCTGAGACTCGCGCATGATGCTTATACAAATATTGTGTGCACACCAGGGACAATGTCAGGGCTTGAATGTGACCCAGCTGTGTGAAATCTGAGTCTGTAAGCTGTGTTTACAGGTACGCATCACTGTGTGTAATCATACGGACTCTGAGGGATCGCTGGCTGGTGACAACACACAAACCACTGCAAAGCATTTCTTTACGGGTCGATCTGATAGCCAAATGGTTGGGATGCAAACCCAACGGGCTCAAACGCAGCCAAGTAGTGAGTCCTTGGTACAGTTTTCTGTCTTTCCTCACTGTGTAATAAAGTAGAAAATGCCAAAACAACAATCTTTAAAAAAGCCCTTCTTTGTATCCCACCAGCAGTAGGTCACTGCTCCACCTGGACAAAACCTGAAGTTCCCTCCTCATGCCGGTCGAGCAGCTCTTCATCTGTTGTGACACTCTGTTTAATTTTGAAATCCCATCCTTCGAAGGGGCAACATTAAGTCGCTTGCTCCCTGATGTAACTGTATCTCCTTCTCGACATCTTTAACCTCTCCGACATGCTACTAAGGATCACCTTCACTTGCTAAGTCTGTCAAGTCAAATTTAATTTTGCAATTCATGCCTGACTGCACAGGGCATAACTTCATGAACAGATTTGCTGCACATCTAATCGACCCGTTACATAATACATATAATACAGAGGGCACAATGTTTCTGGGGAGAATGTCATCTGACTGAACACTGCTGGGCTGTTATCACAGCTGTGGGGAATGAATTAACCCCTTCGCTGTCGCTGGCTTTGATCACCCAAACAAACTAAGGATGTGATTCCTGTCCTGAAACGTGGAGAATAGAGCTGTTGTTGTGTGACACGAGAGGCGCCGATTTCCTTCCACTGAACTGTTGGATCCAGGCCCAGGAAACGAGAGAAGATGCTACTTGTTTTGTACCTCTGTCCTCAGAGGCAGGTTTGGGCACGCTGCTAACAGTATCTCTTCCTGAGCGACAGTCAGGGGCAAATATAAAGTGTTCTGACAAACATGCCGGGACAGACAGGAACTTACATGTAGCCTCTGTAGTCCTGCGGCTGTAGGTGCGGCGAGCGCGATACCTGACCACCAGTTCTCCGCTTTCCATCATAGGTTCAAAGGCTTCCCTGTGAAAACACACAATCAAAACTTAGCAACAGGAGCTGAAAGCAAGCACCATAATTCACAAGACACAAATGTCTTGTTTTCCATCAGAATGCCTCAAAATGCAAGTGAGTCAACTAGGTCAAGGGACTGAAAAAAAAATATGAAACTTTTTGGGTTTGGCAGAGATATCGAGTCCCTCCCTTCCACCCACGAGGAGCACAAACAGCGTACGCACCCAAAGCGCGTCTCCTTGCGCCGCAGCTTGGCCACGTAAACAGCCATGAGCACAGCTATGGACACAGCGCCGGCGATGGCCATCACCACATACCACCAGTGCCAGGAAAAGGCCGGGGGCGACGACGGACCTGAGGAAAGGGGTGTGGACACAGAGAGATGAGTCACGTAGGTCTTATAAGATGGAGTGAAAATGCAAGATTTTTGAACATTTGAGGTAACAAAAGCAGCAATCATCAAGCTGTGATTTATTTTGTCCACTAAGGTGAGGAATTCACACCTATAGATGTATCACGTCGTAATTAGGCGGATTATTTATTGCTGCTTCCCACTTTGAGGATGCAGAACGGGATCTACGAGAGATGCTAAAGGTGAAAAGACGCTCGTTGTTGTGTTTTGCTACAGATGCAAATTCTTGGCATGCATGTCCTGTCACACTACATTCTTACAAGGGTTGTAGTGATAGTGACTGACATAAATAGTAGTTATAGCTTTGTAATTACATAGTGTACACTTATGATATACATATGCAGCATTATTGGGGCTAAAGATATGTTTCAGCCGGCCAAATCCATCCTCGAGCTAAATCTAGCGGATCTTTTCTTTCCAAAAATACGCTCATTTTCCAATTCTCAGAGCATCTTCTCTGTGTGAGTTCTTTCCATCCCGTCTCTCACACACTGAACTTTCACCCTCAACAAACTACTTCCAAACACTCACAACAACTCTTATTCATACTTGTCCTCCCCCGGCTTTCCCTGCCTCGTTTTCTCTTTTCATTTGCCATTCTCGTTGTTTGAATTGTCTGTCCGGCTCTATTAGACAAAGCAAACAGAGATGCTACACTCTTCCTGCCTGTTATAAATATTTATGATGCGTCTCCCCATTCACCCTCCTCCCCAACACCCCTCTTCCCCTTTCCCGTCTCTCTGAGACCCTCTCTTCTCTTTTTTCTCTTCCTTCCTCTTTTTTTTTTCTTTTTTTTCTTTCCCCAAATTACACAGGACGGGACTACCATGGAGGAACCCAGTGACAGAGAATAAGAAAGAGAAGTCTTGCGGTGGAAAAAAAACACCATGAGCTCACTTCTACTGTCACTGTGTCACTCGGTGTCACTCGGAGAGGTCACAAAAGAGTGCGTTTGTACATTTGCACGGATGAAGTCGGTTGGTACTCACCTCTGAATCCCCATATTTCTGTAAAAGCAAGAAAAAGGAGAGTTTAGGTTAATATTTTCACGTTCAGGAGGGGGAAAAAACTACAACCTCATTTTGCAAAAACTAATGCAAGGCTTGTGCTTGAAGGATTTACTTGAGGAAACAGAGAAAATCAGATAATTGCAAACAAGACGATTCACTTTTAAAGAAAACTTTATCAAACTTATTTTAGCAGTTGTCCAAACTAGATGTTTACTTTTTAAAACGGCATATTAGTTATTATTTTAGTCGTAGCTGTGAAGTTTCTTGTCACTCACGAGGCGTAAGTGTCAACGTCTGTGCGGGGGTCCAAGGCCCTTGACCCGCCCCTGTGTAGGCACACACTCGAAAAGTCACATTGGACAGGGGGACGGACAGGTTGATTGACAGCTCAGTGTCCAATCCAGTGTCCACAATAAACTGTCAACAAAAAGAAAGAAGAGGGACTGTCAGTATGCGGCAAACTGGATATTTTCTTTACCTCAATCACTTCAGAAGCCGTCACAAATGTGGATTTTGTTGTGGCTGACCTGCTGCGCTGCAGGCGTGCTGTACTCCACCATGTAACCCTGTAATTCTCCGTTCAGCTTCCCCGGAGGCCCCTCCCACGCCATCAGCACCTCCGTCCCATTTAGCACAGCCGTAACGTTGACAGGTGGGCTGTCTGGCACTGAAACACAACACACAACGGAGCTTTAAAGCATTTCACATTTCACACAGTTACATCTCTATTGAGTTGATGTGGGGTTAGGTAAGCATGTCGCTGAAGGTGTGGCGGTGTTGTCCTGTCAAAAGCCTGGTATGAAGGAGGATCCCGCAGCACTGTAACTGTGGGCTCGGTGGCCAGGGGCCAGTGGGCTGGGGGTGAGCCAGGCATGTGTTGTTTTGACAGCCTGGAGCCTCTGGGGTGTGTAGAACTACAACAGCTGGAAGGAGGAGATGTCAGAATGTGGAGAATTCTCCTTTACTGGGAGAAAAAGGCATCTGAGGGCACCACAGACAGGAGTGATTAGTGGAGTTCAGAAGCCTCTCTCTCTCTCTCTTTGAGTCCACACATGGTTGGAAAAGGTCAGGCGGACACACTCTGAAGCCTGCGTCCGCCTCCTTCACGTTGTCCCTTTTCTTCTGCTGCTGTATTCGCTCTTGCTTGCCTTTTCTTTTCGAGATTTCTGGAGCAGAGAGTGAAAAAGGGCTGCTGGCAGCCGAAATACCCAGCGGAGAGGAAACCTAGCCGAATAACATGCTAGAAATAGTGTGAGGAATTTGTGTACGTGCGTGTCGACGTGATTGATGCCCCGTATAGCACAGAAACCCAAGAAAGAGAGGACACGACTTATTCTCTTTGTTGGCGTTTGGTCTTTTTTTTTTTTGTTTCCACTCAGCAGGCTTTCAAAGTCACACAAACTAGCTGGACACCCACACACACCCACTCTAACACCCACCCACACACACACACAAGCTAAGTCACTGTGAGTTTGGGAAACATGGGCCAGCCTATGGATGATGTTATCAGGAAGCGTTTGGCGGGTGATTGTTTCCACATGTGGTCCCGGTTCAGCCTGCCAGCAGCAACGAAAACAACCTCCAAGTCAAGTTTGTTCCAGCAGTTCGGCTCCACCTATACGCCATCATCCCTCTGCCTCCTTCTCCACCTCTTTGTTGCCTGTCCACTCTCTTTTCTGTCGGTCTCCTCCCCGTCTCATCTTTCTTTCTTTCCCTGTCCACCATCCAATGTGATTCCATCTCCTCCTTTCCAAGTTTTCTTCTCGCTCACTGCCCTCTCTGTGGTAATGCCTCTCCTTTTTGTTTTTTCAGAGAGCTATGAGTTCAAGAGACCAGAGATGTTGACGTAAAACTTTGTGGAGGAAAAAACAGCTTTGCTTAAAAAAAAAAAAAAAAAACACTGGTCGAAAGATTTGGAAAAAGAGAACGTGTGCTGGTGGAGTTTTCCGAGATGCAGAAACGACAGAGTAAAAATGCCTCACACTGCTTCTTTGTCTTCCACATGAAAGCCGTCCGTACTTGGCAAGAGGCTGAGAAACAAACACTTGAGCCACAATTAGTTCACAACAACCAGAGGTTAACATCTGTATCCATGGCAGACTACTGTTTCACATCCTGCTGGTGGTGCCATTGAAAAATAAGTCTCAAATATCAACACTGGGAAGAGTTTGAACATCGGTTGGAAGCAGGGACTCTTTTTCTGTTTCCGTAGGCTTTATTTCATCTCTCAGTCTAGTTAAGCTCCACGTGGGTCAACACGTGTGTGGAAAAGGGTCATCCTTCCTCCAGGAACAGATTTATAACCCTGGGATCTAGAGCCCGGTCCCCATAAATGAAAACAAACTCAGCACTACACGGGAAACATGTTTTCCAGATCAGACGGAACACAAATATTAGCGTCATCAAAAAAAATGTCACAACTCCTAAAGACGTCCACCCTGTTTCAATTTTCATAGTGGAACAGACCGTCGCCTTCCTTGGAAACAGAGTCATTTAATGCTTGCGGTTGCATTTTAACCCAAACAGGATTAACTGTGACACATGTGTGTGTGTAGCGTGCCACATCATCATGACTCACTACAATCAGGACGGTGAATTTGGTTTCCAGTTGTTCCTTCTGGGGTCTTTTCAGACAGCAGTTATGTCACAAGAGTGTTAAATGGAATCAGGAGTCTATTAGTTTACCTTTTCAGTGTCTTAGATGCATTTCTGGAGTTATTTTTGGGAAGCAAAGGGAAAATGCACTGACAAGAATTGATATGTAAAACATAATCTCATTGCAGCTTTAGGATTAGGAGGGTGACATAGGTCGCTTCACTTCCTCTCCCACCGACCTCCCCCCCCGTCTCTGTTCTCTCATCCTCCAGGGAGAATAGTGGGCTTTGGGAAAATAGCAAAATGAGTGTTTTCTCAAAGCGCCCCCATCTCCCATTTCTCTGCTCTTCCATCCATTCCTTCCCCGCTCGCAACATCAAACCAGTTTTTTTTCTGTGCGTTTTTTCCCACAGTGCCTAGCTGTGTGCGCCAAAAAGAGAAATCACAGGTCACCCGAGGTCAGACAAAAAAAAAGGGGGGACATGAGAGATGAAGGAGTGAAGCTGAAAGACTGGATTCAGAAAAACTTGTTCAGCTTGTTTGGAGATGCAGGAAATAACTCTCTGAGCAATGTTTGTACGATTCGAGGCAGGAAAAGCCTACAGCAAGAAAATAAGTGCAAGTTAGGCCGCTTCATTTTAAGGAAATGAATGATGGAAATGAAGGAGGATGTCTGCAGTGGGATATTAAGACAGTGCAACATATATCTGCACAATTAATTAATGAAAGAACTTAAAGCTCAATAACAGAGCGCCACAGTGTTCAGCACTGATACCACTGAGGGGGACGTGGAAAATATGGCTGAGTCCACATCTCCTCCTGAACTGTCTTTGACCACAAGCTAAACCTTCTGTTTTTTTCCCCCCTATGACTCATTAGGACAAGTGCAGAGAGATCTGCCGGAGCAACAATCAACACCATTTAAAGGGAAATGATTGTAATTTGTGACTTTTCCACTGAAACGAAAGATTGCTTTAAGTTTTTAAAAAATAAAGAACAGAAACTTGAAAATCCGGACTGTGGCCAGAGTCTCAATAAGTGCTACTTCTTCCTCTTTCTTCTCCTGTTCACAAGAAAGTGAAAAATGCTTCATTTTCGGGTCAACAAGCAGCTTCCATTGTGGAAAGCCCCGATCATCCCTCCTGTGGCATATCTCTCCTCTTAGTGTACGCTATTTCCACTCCTATTTATCCAGGGATAGAGACAGCATGAGCTGGCATGGAAAATCCCACCTCAGTTTAAACTCAAACACACAGCAGCCTAGCATTACAGTTTGGACAGCGATCCTAACTGAAGCCTTTCAGGAGAATTTAACGTCCACCCTCGCCTTCCTCGTCTCCACCTCCTCTGTCCCTTCGATGCCAGTCGGCCTTCTACCTCCAGAGTTTACATTTGAAAATGGGTTCACGGAGGTGCAGTGGCTCGCATCTGGTATCCTTCATAAACAGAGACTAAGTAAAGGGGCACAGGAGGGAGTATTATGACTAACAGTGCACTGTAACTTGACTCCTTGTTATCATACAGTATGTTCCCAATAAGTCCTGACTCACTCAGAATCAAGCTGAAAAGCTGTCAACGGATTTATATCCGTAGTGAATAAGAAACACCTTAAAACAAGCTCAGGAAAAATATTGTGGGGCGAAAAATAACTTTTCGACAACCCCTTAGTGTCCCTGATCACATGAGTATGTCTTTGTATTCTTTAATAAAGCTTCTAAATAGTCAGTGTAAATGTGACTACACTGGAAGACTATGACAACTTCAATTCTAGATGGGAGAGAAAACCATAAAACTGACAGCCCAAGGCATGAAAAAGCATTAGAACACAGCTGCAGTGCATTATCCACGGCCTCAACAGAAAATAAACTATCATATCTGCAGACTTGAGTCACAATTTGGAAAATCCTGAAAGATTAAAATAGAAACAAGAAAGCAATAAGTAGACCTTGCAAAACCAAAATCTTAATATTTCATTACTAGGCCAAATATATATTGTACATCCCCAGCAACCTTTGTCTAAGCTGTGTTATAAAACACTGAAACTGGTTTAAAATACAAGCTGGAAAAATAAAACCCTTTACCCTGACTTTGACATGGTTCAGGTATTGGAGATTGTAATGTAGTAAAATATACAAGTAATTCTGTTGGAACAAACTGGGTGCTTATCCATCCATCCATCCATCCATCCATCCATCCATCCATCCATCCATCCATCCATCCATTCATCCATCCATCCATCCATCCATCCATCCATTCATCCATCCATCCATCCATCCATCCATTAATCATCGCTAGGGTCTTGGGGGGCTGGAGCCTAACTGGGTGTGTGTTTTATTTATATAAAATGATAACAAAATTCCCAAAAAGTGACTAATTGGCATCTGCTAGTTGTTGTGCAGTTTCTTTCCGGAACTGGTAAAAGTGAAGGGCAGGAATGGGAGGAGAGTTGAACTTAGAGCTCAGTCAGTAGTCAGATAACACGGCTTCGGCCTTGACACACTTCTGGGGAAGTGATCCCACACACACCCACATCCAGACAACTCATCCATGGTGAAAACAAACATCTCTGCACTGGCAGGACTCACCTCCTTCTTTGGTGCGTAGCTCCACCCAGGGCGTCCAGTCGGACGGGCCCTGGCTGCTGTGACAGGCCACCCTGACGGCGTAGAGGCTGTGGGGCTCCAGGTCCCCGATGAGGTGGGTGGCTGGTGGGATGTTCACGTTCTGGTTGTGGATCAACTTATCTGGGCCCGCCGTGAAGGACTCGCCTGAATGTTTGGCCTGGAACATTCAGATAACAAACGTAAATTTATTACAGCCTCTAACTTTCTTAACGCTGCATTTAGACTGTGCGGTGGGATGTGGCGGTTAATTTGTTTTATTGCTTTATGGCACAAACAGGAAGCCGCTGTTTTGGTGCAAACACAGCTAAAGCCGCAGTTTTGGCGGATAAACCACTTTGAACATAATAATAATTTTAAGTAAAGCCAAAGAAAAAAAAATACAAAGAAACGTCCACAAATGCAGAACAAACAGAAACATATTTTTGTGACAGACAGGAACTAGATTCAAATGTGCTATCTATTAACACTATCACTGACACCTCCATCAGTAAAGTGTTATGTCTAAATTAATAATAGCTAACATGTCACAGCTTTATACTAAGACACGGAGAATGACAGATAGGAAAAGATGCAGTCTGTGCAATTAAAATATTTTTTTCTTCAGTTGTTTTCTCATGTTTTTCTCTGTATCCACAGTAACAGACAGTATCATGTATGAGGTACTGTGGAAGAAAAGATAAGCAGCAGAACTGGCATGTAACGCTGCTGCTGGTGTGGGGGGGGGGCAGGGGGGTGTCATTAGGTGTCGATTTCCAAAAATGGTGTAAAATCTGCTTCACTGCTCCTCTGAACGTGACCCAGGCTCAGCAAGGTACACCGAAAGCAGAACTCATCAAGCCCGAATCACAAGCCGAAAGCTGCTGCCTCTGCAAACTTTTTGCGGTAAACACATTTAAAGAGGAACACAAGGTAGGAAAAAAAAATCCTTCAATGCAGCAATTTAAAAAACCACATTAAAGTTGCTGCTGTAGACCATTGTTCTGCTGTGTTGCTCATTATCAAGCAGCCCCTGCAGGCTGCACTTGGCAGGGAGGGCCTTACAGTTAAAAACATATAAATAACCGTAATAAAAAAAAGTGCACAGATTCTGCGTGAGCGTGTGTGAGCAGGTGTTGATGTGCGCCGCTTTGTTGCTGATTTTCCAAACAAGAGATTTCAGAGGTCACACAAGTAGCAGGGTGGGTGATTTGTTCCTCATGGCATGAGTTAGGTGGCGTGATCCCAAGAAATATTAGGCTGCATGAGTGAACGCTGCATGAATGTGTGCGCTTGTGAGAGTAAAAGAGTCGAGTCTTTACTATGAATCACCGTCGAGCCTGTAAAACAAGTGTGTTTAATCTAATAGTACAGCTCAGCTCTGAGTCACATTTCGTCCTGAATTCCTCTGCTATGGCTCAGACTCACAATACCTGCTGTCTGTCACTGCCTTTTCCTGTTTTCTCCAACAGACTTTCTTTCTTTTCTTTTTTTCCCTCCATCTCTATTTTATGCTTCTATTCGTGGAGCACAGTCTTTCTGCTCTCGACATGTCACCTTTTTTTTTTTTTCTCTTCGCTAAACAATGAACCGTTAAATTCAGATTTTTGCCCCGTTTTGCTGAGGCAGGCCCCTTGTCTTGTTCCCCTGTGAGGGTGAGGGGCTGAGGGGAAGGGGGGGGCAAGAGCAGCAAGAGGTATGAGGGGCAGCTTTATTAGAACCAGACGTTTAGGGGTGGTGCTGCGCTGCACGAGAGAATGTTCCTCCTCTCGGCAATGAGCTGTAATGGCCACAAAGCAGGATAGTGGCAGAGAGACACTGACAGAGGGAGAGAGAGGGAGTGGTGCTGCATAATATTAGTCCAGGAGGCCACTTTCCCAGCGTGAAACCTGATCCACTGCTCCATGAATAAAGCAGGGAGGGGTAGAGGATGAGTTAAGCGAAGAAAAGAAAAGCAGGCTCTCTTTTCTTTAAAATTAGGCTCGCAAAAGGTAAGTCTCTGGTCTTTGGAGTCCTGCAAACAGAGGCTGAATGATGTGCTTGCTTAACATGCAAGTCAAACAGCTGCAGTGATTTTTCTCAGCTAGTCGTGGCATTCCCTTTATCTCACATTGTCTCACCTGCACAGAGCAGCGGATTATCGGGTAGTCGCCTCCGAAACCGGGCTGCCATGATAAACGGAGTGAGGTCTGAGTGGTCTCCACAGCTCTGATGTTCTGAGGCTGGCCTGGGAGGACTAAAGAGAGACAGAAAGAATAAACAAAGATAGAACAGCAAGGAATTCTGAGCAATAAAAAGTACATCCAGACTAAGTGAAGTGTTTGTGGACACCTACCAGTGATGGTACCAGACCCAGAGGTGGCCACACCCTTGAGGTTGTGGGCTTCACAAGAGAAGGTGCTGGTCCTGTTCAGACCTGGATGATAAAATCAAACATGCACGTGTGAAGAGGAAGCACATCGGGTCTTTTGAAACCAAGAATACTTGCGCAGCATGCTGAGTTGGACTTAATGTTAATGTGAGAAACAGTGTGAAAGTTCAAACTTAAGTGAGAACAGCGCGAGCGGAGCAGTTTCCGTAAATCGGCACGCTCTTTCTTTCGGTACATGCTTAGCTTGTGTGTGCTGGTTGATGTGAAAGCACATTTTTGAGAGTGTGACGGTCGTAGATCTAGAACGGGCTTTTAGAGTTTTTCGCTAAACAAATAAAACACATCTGCTAGAAACGGTGCGTACCCTCCCTAAACCTGAAGCATCTTACTGCCACATTTCACCAAAATCAGACCTCCAGCTGTGAACTTTTAAATATAATATTTTTCATGGAATATTTAAGCAACCCTCCATCTGACACCTTCTCATCTGGTTAAAACTGCTCGTGTGAGACTTTTTGTTTAGATTACAGCTACTGCTGATTATAGATTTGCTTTTTAATAGTATAAAATTATGCCAACATATCCAGTACAACCTCTTTAGGTTTTGTCCAAATGAGGTCAATGATAGACGGATACATGAAGTCTTCGACCATTTACCTTATTAGCTGTTTCAGATTTTCTAAATCAAGCTATATTGTCTTGATTTGAATGTAAAGATAATCAATATATGCATGCATGGGTGCCCCTACAGCTCACCTAGTTGAGCAGGTGACCCATGAACATGGGGTATAGTTCCCCAATGCAGCGGTCGTGGGTTCGACTCCTGCCCATGACCCTATGCTGCAGGTCTCTCCCCCTTTCCTGTCTGTCTCTACTGCTCTAAAGTAAAGGCAAAAGCCCCCCAATATACACACATACATGCACAGTAAACACTCATTTGAGGATTTACAGGTCGAAAGACATCTAAGTTAGACTAAATTAGATTCAGATGACAATAGTTTGGGGCATCTTGGTCACTGTTGTTCCATGAATGTTTCAGTAGGACCTGCTTTATTCTACACCTAATCATTTAAATGCTGCACAAACAATGTGGTCATTTTTGATCAAAGTCAGTCCGATGTCAACCACCAATTGACCAGAAAATCAGTTTTACACAAAGTTCCAACTAGAAAATTGAACATAACTTCATTACAAGCACCACAGACCCTCTCTGAACCTGACGGATCTCAAACGCATCGAGTCTGAAATCGCAGACTTTTCAGTTTTTCAAGTGTGCAGCTTCCAAAGTGCTGAGAGTTAAACTTTTTGTTGCGGCGCGGTTTGGGGGACAAAGAGGGTGGTCGCGCTGAGGTGCAAAAGGCTGAGCTGCTGCCTTCAAGAGGCTCCTCTGAAGGGGGCAAAACACTGTGACACACGCTGACATTCAACAGAGAATGAGTCTTCTGACAAAGTGACTCACAGCGTGCTCACACACTCCAAACATTCCACAACACAACACAGGCTCACACACGGACGCACACTGAAACATGTGACATTCAAGTTTTATCACTGTTATCTAACACCCCAACATTGTCAATCAGCCACAAAGTGAGACTCGCACAGAATCACGCAGTGTGTCGCGCTGCGCCAACGGCACCAAGCCTCCATTGTGTCGAGGCCGGAAAAAGAACGGGGGCCACGATCCTCACCCGGGGTGGTGAGAGTGAGGGAAAAAAAGGAGGGAGCGAAGGGTGAGGGATGACCACTGGCTGTGTGACTGAATGAACTGACCATCAGGCCATCTCGAGATTGCGCCACTTGCTCCTCCGTCTCCTTCCTTCCCCTCTTGGACAAACCGCAAAACAACAATCACTCACCAGCTGAAAATGTCAGAACTGGTCACTGGGAAGAAGCTCATGATCTTTATAGTACTGATCAACAATGTCAGCTGGTCATGACAGAGCGGGATCCTGGTGCTGCCTTCCTTTAACCGACAGGTATTAGATCCGTGACATACTGTGCTTTCCTTTGTGTTTAAACACTCAGACATCTTGGATTTAAGCTTGCAGCTACTTTCATTAATAAATAAATCACCACTTTGATCAAAAAGTGGTTACGTGCATATGCAAAGAAATTCAAAGACATAAGACATTAGATGGTCAAATCCTCAATCTGAGAAGCTGGAATCCGAAATATTTCCACATTTTTTTTGTTTGATAAATAAATATTTCCGCCCTGCACATGAAATGAAAGTAACAGTGAGGTTAGAAGCGCTGATTTCAGCAGAAAGCTGAACTAAACATGCAGACAAACTAGATACTAGACAAACTTTTATTCCCGTAACACTTCAGATTATTTAACACTATATAAGGACTTCCTTTAATAAACCATCTCAGACACAAAGTAACAGGAGCATGAGCTGGCCTTGATTTCTTGATGGCTGGAATGTACTTCATGCCATTTCTCTTTATGGGCTTCTTGAACGATTATTTGCGTTCGCCTCGGTTTGGACCTGTGGTCTACCAGAGCAGCTGTCCATTCCAGAGATGTGAGTGTAGGTTACCGTCAAACAGTGCTGGTCAACACCAGGCAGCCAGTTCTGATGAGTCAAACCAGAGCCTTCGACCGAACACTGCTGCCTACTCCTCCTTTTTATCCGACTGACTCAGCCTGCCCCCTCCCCGCCACCGGACCAGCTATCTGGCACGCAGCTGCGGTTTGTATTCGAGCAGCAACAGAACCCTTCTCCTTTCTCTGCTTCTTTTTATCTCCCCTGTGTTCCCTGCACATCAATTTTCCGTCTCCCAATTGTCCTCCTTGTGCTTGCCGCTCTGCTTTTTACCCGCACGACCACAAGGCACGTCCTCAATGGATCCGCTGGCGGCGTGCCAGGCGGGCTCTCTCAGGGGAAGACGGTTAGTTGGTGGTTTTGTTTAAGCCGTGGGAGGGGGATTTGGAAGGCTTTGAAACGCAGGAGATAGTTGTTTAGTCGTGATTGAGGCAGGTCATTATAATCAGTCCAAATGGGTTCAATCAGAAACAGTGATTCTGAAATTATCTTGTTTATAGTAATTTAAAAATGCTGCTGGTTGGGGCGGCCGCCTGCTGACAGTAACTAATGATTAACTGCTTAGTCTATTGAGTTAATCAGCAGAAATCAGATAACTGATCGGATAATCTTCTGGTAGCTGGTTTTAAATTGTTAAAAGTCTTTTTAAACAATTTATGTAACTTTAAGCTAAATTAATTTGGACTGATCTTTCTTTTTAAGCCCTGTACGCTTTTTTTAGGTGTATTTTTCACAGTTTATGGACTAAACAATAAAGAGTTCATTTGCAAAAACAGATAACTCCATCGTCACAAACCTTCAGAAAACCCACTTTTCCAAGATCAGTCAAACCTAAGTTATCTCTATTTTTGTCGTGTCATTTCTACTCAGTCAAATCCACTCAACTTCAGTCTGATACTATCTCACGCAAACAACAAAAAGTTATCTGTTTTTGCAAATGAACTCTTCACTTGCGGTCCCACACTGTGCTGCATCAGTACAAAGCGACAGCGCTGGAGGAGCTGACTCAGACTGTACGTTTTCATGACTCTAGCTAAGCTGTCTGCTGTCTGTGGTTTTGTGCGCTGACTTAGCAGATAGTGACGGATGGTACCTGTGAGGTTGAGCGTGGAGGGTGACAGGGCCACAGGGTCCGCCAGGGAGTTGAGAGGAGCCCCGTCCTGCAGCCAGATCACTCTGACCGGCTCCGGAGGTCCGTGGGCCACACAGCTCAGGCTCAGGGAGACGTTGGCCACTACAGACATGTGCTGAGGCTCCACGGAGAAATGAGGAAGGCCTGAGAAGGAATTCAGCTGAATCAGGGTCTTTTTCTCTTTAAACAATCCAAATACAGCTGGAGCCCTCATATGAAACTTGTTTATTTTTGTAGCTCTGGCTGCTGAAGACAGACCCACCTTCCAGCTGAATTCTGCCCTCGTCAGACAGAGTCTGGTGGCTTTCTGAAAAAACAGCACATCTATAGGAGCCCATGTCGGGAAGCTGGACCTTCTCAATTCTGTTGTGCACATAAAGGGGAAGGAGGTGTTACAGATCATGAAAGAACAAATCACAACATTAAAACAGAGGAGGCACAGAAACTCCAGCCATACCAGAGCTAAATACATTAAGCTACATCAGGGGAGACACATGCGCTTTTACTTGGATTATATAATGCTTCAGACTTCATTTTAAAGTGCTCTATCGTGGCTGGAAGTCAACATGGTGACATAAAACACCAACAGGTTCAGCTAGGAGAAAAGACGAGGTGCAGAGACAGGAAATACATGGAATCACAGATGCATGTCTGACATTTTTAGGGCAGGTGTGGCTGCCTCTCATTAGATGATCCTTAGATCTCATGCCGTCATTTAAACAAAAAGCAGCCTGCAAGAGTCACAGATAAAACCGCTTCCTACCTGAGCGTGCTCTTGATTGTCCAGCTGTTGCTGCCGGTGAGGCCTTGGAACTGGTTGGTGTCTGCATACAGAAGCGGCACGTCGTCTCTCAGCCAGACCACGTCCGGGGGGTCTTCTTCCTCGCCCCCTGTTCCCTTCAGGGTGCAGTGCATCGTAACAGGTTTGCCCAGTGAGGAGATGACGGTGGTGGGACTCCGTTCAAACTCCAGATCTTTGATTTGAGGGAGGAAAGACGCAGGAGATGGGGTTAGTCGTCCAAAAACTAAGATCTTGTGTTAAGAAATCAACAGTTCCTGCTGATGTCTTTGCCTTCATCTAGTAGAGAAATGATGCTGGAAATCACGTAACAATATGCTTTTTACACTTTCAGCCAGCAGGTGACTAATAACAAATGAAGGATTACTCAGTCCCTTTCAGAAATAAAGATTTATATCATAATTAAGATCATTAAAAAAAACACCATTAAGAAAGAGAAATGTGAACACATTACACATGGCAATTATTTTTTACTTACTTATCAATTGTTATGATTAATTACATATTTTTTTGATTTACAAATAAGCACATAGTCTATCAAATGAAACAAAAATAGTGAAAATGCTCATCACAAATCCTCCTAGCTCTGGGGGTTTAGTCCATGACCCAAAGATTTTCAATTTATAATGATATGAAGCACAGAAAAGCAGCAAATATTGACATTTCACAAGCTGCAGCCAGCACATTTTGGTTTAATGAATGACCTAAACACTTAACTGCAATTGTTGACTTACCAATTAGTCAACTGACCTTTTCACCCCTAAAATCCTGATTTGGTTATGGGTCCGACAAATGCTAATTATGTCATGCTTAGATATGATAACAACAGGTAAAAGGCAGAGTTCATCCACCGACACGCTGGCTTTAAAAGGAGTCTAGTTATCTCCTCACTGATAGTGGGGCCGACCTGAGAAGGACAGCGCTGATACTGGGACAAAGGTCTCTTGTGAGAGGACGCCTGCTCCTGCCGCTGCTAAGACACTGTCTGAGAACAGAGAGCTCGATACGAACTAAATTAGAATCAGAGTTTCTCACAAACAGCAGTGACGGGCCAGCAGGTTGTCTGCCAAGATGTCTGACAGTCTGTTCAACATCCAGAAAACGTTGAAATATGACAAGTTCAAACTTCTCTGGCTGGTTCTTCTTTTCCTCTCTGTTAAAACATTCAGCAGAAATGACTCCTGATGATGTTGAAGGAAACCATGCAAGATGTAAGAATGCCTTGAAGCTGGCAAGGACACATGGGCAAAGATGTCTTCTGCAGAAATGCGTAACATCTCTTCTGCAGCATTAAATGTAAATTATAAGCAACCGATCAAGGAAAGGCGGAACTTCTCCTGGATCTGACAAAAAAAACATCAACTGACTGAGGATGTGAAAACTTTGCTTGCGCTCTTGAATTTCAGGGCAAGAATAAATCATGCTTCTTTCACTGAGTGACGCCTGTAAAGATTTTCTCAAGCTTGTCAGCCCGCCCTCCTAGTCTGTTTCATGGTCAACCTTCGACCTTCGACCCATCACTGCGACCCCAAAGGTTTCCACTGGAACCGTCTCGCTCACATAAATAACTGAGCCGCAGCAAACAAGACCTCCAGTTTAAAAGGCACATTTTGGCGGCACTTGTTTAGCTCCTAGCTGCGCCCGATGCACCTACACACAAGCCGACATCCGAAAAGCTTGTTCTGGGAGCGTGCAATAAATGAAGGGGCCCGCTGAGTCTCTGCTCCACCGCCTCTCTGTCTCCGTGTGCTTTTTGGCGTTAAAAGTCATTCCTCCTTTTATTTTTAAGCTTGGCTGAGCTCTTTCAAGAATCTGCATGACCCTGACTTTGTTTTTTTTCCGCTGCTGCACTGAACAAAAACAGCCCTACTTTCTTTCTCTGTCTCTTTTTGCTGCATTCATTTAATAATAAGCTTGTAAACCTTTTATGAGGGTGCAGATAGAAAGGGAGAGCAGGCCGTGGATACACTATGTGTGTGTGTGTGTGTGGGCTGTCTGCACTGATTCATTTGTGCTTAACTGCTCCGTGTCCTCCCTTTTGTCCCCTGAATTCCCCTGGGGTCCCACACTTTTTTATTTTTTTTCCAGGATCCCTCTTATTTCCACCCTGCCCCAACTCGTACACTCTCTCTCTCTGTGAAAATGCTCAGATGTTAAATGTCAGTGGACGTGCACATACCAAAAATACTCGACACAGGCTAAGCATTTATCCTCCTCTCACTCCCTCCTTTATCTTTCTGGCTTTTTAATGCGGCGTTATTCAGGCCCTTGCATTCACTGCCGCGCCTTTGCCCTCTTGCTCCTTTTCATGCCATTCTTTGGATTCATCGCTACACATTTTGCCACCTCCCCTCCAAACTCTTTCTCCTCCGCTCTTGCCCCCCGAACCCCATCCATCATTTCACTGCTCTGAGTCTGAGTCAGACCGGCTCTGACTCACAAACCGAAGCATTCGGCCCCTCTGAACCCCTCCTCATCCTTCACATCCCCTCACTCTTGGGCCGCGGCCATCCCCACATCCAAATAGGAACTGAGGCATCAGGAAAAACTCTGCTTTGAACGTCTGAGCTTGTAAATCACATCGGCGTCTAGTAATCTCTGTCCCTGCCGGTCATACATCTACTCAGGGCTGAGGCTCCCAGAGAGACAGCGTGACCATGATGGTCAAAACACATGAGTTGACAGGTGGAGGCCCCAGAAGGGACTCCCATGTTTTCATCTACTGGCTGCCATAGCTGACTTTTCCCATTGTTTTTACCAACAACTTTCATTCTAAGTACAGATCAGGCTTTCTAGAAGTAGGTTTACAGGGTTTCTTGATGTAAATAACCCTGTTTATATCGAGACTACTTCTTAAAGTAGTCCAAATCCTTTTGACAGAGTCACCTCTCATGCTTGTGGAGTGAATCTAATGATATTTTCTCAATTCCCAGCATGATTGACTTTAAATTGCTGCCTTTTCCATTCCTGCAGCACATGTCTCAAATTCCACAATGCTCTGGAAATGCCATGACTGCTGGGAACCCTGGTCTGGATACCTAGTTAGCATATAATCCCAGCAAGAGTAAAGATTCAACACAAGCATTCAGGCTGCACCTGATTTCTAAAACACGGTCCTGTTGCCAGTCAAAGGGGGATAAAAACCTCCCAACAACCTTCAACAAAGGCAGAAAACTATTAACGTGTTTAAATCCTCAGCAGGATTCAGCTGAATGAATCAGTAAAGTCTAGATTTTATTTGCTTTCTTTGATCACCTTGGTTTAAAAGGTTTTCTTTTATTAGCGTAATTAATTCCTGCATGCAGGCCAGATGTTGAACGCCCCTTGGAGCTGTGGTTGCACTCGCTACCCCAAAGCAAATTGGTTTAATGTGTTAGGAGCAGAAAGCTGACTGGGCTAATTGCTCATTACGATGTTTTTCCTCGCTCTGAAGCCGACAAACAACAGTCAGATTGGATAAAAAAAAAAAAAGCCGCTGCTGTTTGGTGTGAGTGAAACCTTACCTGACAGTGTCCCGGCGGCTGCAGGCTTCCAGGTCAAAAACATGACAGCGAGGGTGAAGAAAGACCATTTAGAGCCGTTCATGGTTTCTCTTGAGAGGAGATCACGTCTGAAAATGAGCTTCTTAAGGAGAGCAGTCATCTTGGAAACATCGCAGAACTCCATCACCGCATCTCAGCAGCTCCACGATCCAAAGTTGTGCGCAAAGTGAGAAAAAAAAAGTTTCGCTGTGACTTGCTAATGTGTGAGTATCCACAAACGGGACCAAAACAAACCGGATCCTGTCGTTTCAGTTCCCTTTTAAAAGGAGACACAAAAAAAGAAACAATCTCCCCGCTGCTGAGAAGTCTTGTTGCTTTTCCTCAGTTGTTTTGGTTCCAAACGGAGGAGGTGTTGTGTCCACCAACTTACCCAAAAAGCGCACAGCTAAAACGCGCACTGAGCTTTTCCTGATTAAGTTGTCCAAACCCAAATCTATTTCTAGCAACCGAGGGAGTATTTTTAAACCACTCTTTCCTGCAGTCTGCCGTCCAAAGTCTCTCTCTCCTGCCCACCGGTTCCCTCAGACTCCCTTAGACATTCCCCCTGGCTTTCTTTTCCCTCTCCCCCCTTCAAACAGGATTCAAATTCCTCAACTCAAGTTCTTTCCACCCTCCTCCTTCTCCTCCACCTCCTCCGTCTCCACAGTCTCCCTCCTTTTCTCAAAGGATGTGAGAAACCCTGCGGCATGCTGATTGTCTCAACACAATCCCCCCCATTCGCTTTTTAATTACACACGGGTCCCCAGAAGTTGTAAATAGCTCCGCGAAACAAGCGTCTTTCCCGCTTGAAACACTATCAAACGCAGAGCTGCGCGTTTCCATGTGTGGCTCAACAACAACACAGAATGTAAATACGTCTGAATAAATGAGAAACAATGAGTTAAAAACATGTTATTTGCTTAACCTGACTCACTTATTCCGGTTAAACAAAGTTGCTGTCAAAGTTACCTGCTTCAGTTTCACATGTATGATGCAGAACTGCCCGTTTTTAAGCGCATGATGTGTGTTTTTATGCGTAAAATGTTGTTTTGCATGTTTTTTTTTTAATGCATAGATTCTGCAGAATGCACACACAACTCCAACAACACAACTGTTTAAATTATATGTTAAGTTTAATAAAGTGACTTAATCAGATTATAAACTATTTCAGGTCACAAGTTAAAAGTTTGAACAGTTCTAAATCTATTAATCTTTATTCATCCAGTGTCTTATTACAGGACGGGACAAGCCAAAATGGCTAAAATAAAAGTAATAATATTCACACTATTTTGTTTGCATATTTTTCTGACTCTGCATTACCAGGATTATGTCATCAGCGTCTGGGAATTTGTTTGAACGTACAGTTTCAGCCAAAACAGTCTGAAGTGTCATCAGCTGTAGTCTAAATAAATGCCCCTGATTCCCATCTGAGTTTGAGTCTTGTTGTGTTGTTGTTGTGGGCTGTCATGTCTGAGATGTCTGTTTGGACTGAGGTGAGGCTGGCGCTGGCCGCCTGGGAGAAGGCCCTGTCCAGTTCACATACCATTCATGAATAATTGATTTGCTGTGTAGATTTTTTTTTTCCCTTTTTCCCATGAAAATGATGGGAGGTGCTGGAACTCAGGTTGCGAGGACCTCGGTCCCACTGGCCCTTTAAGAGTGGCTCTGTGGACAGTGTTGTGTTCCCAGGGTCTTTAATAGAGACAGAGAGGGACTGAGAAAGACCCCATTGTATATGCTTTCTTTTCAATAGGAGCTTGAGCAATGGTGCTCTCACTGCTCCCAGATAGAAGCATGGCGAGAGAGAAAAAGACGGGAAGGGAGGGAAGAGGGGTCACAGAGGGGGTCCAGTACAAGAAAGAGGGGTGTTCTACTCAAAAACACAAAGTTTTGGAAGGAGTGGATGTTTGGGTTTTGAGGGGGATGGGCATCAGCTCCAGGACTCTGTGTTTAGGTTCAAGCCACACCAAAATCCACCGAACCTGATCCAAGACTTAAAGATTTAGGAATATTTACGCAAAGTTAAAGTGGACTTGAAAGCACGTGTTTCCAGCTAAAAACAAGATATATGGACAGCAGTTACTATTTTCCTTCACAAAGGAAGACTGCAGTGATAACATCCTTGTTGGTCTCAAATGCCTGCTAAACAAAACAACCTGTTAGTTTGGAAGCAGACAGTCTATTGGCTGCAGGACATGGGAAACACCTTCCTGCTGCTCTCCCAGCCACACAGCCGCTGCTAACAATGAGCTAACCTCTTCTTGTCCTTCTTCCTCGTCTTCCTACTTTGGATTGGACACAGGCAAAGATAAAGTGCTTCCCCCAACCTGTTGATGCATGAAAAAGACTCTAACAAGTGCCTGAAGTTGAGGTCTCTCCTGCCCCCTGCTGGCGACAAAGCCCTCATACTGCAAGTAGACAGATACTAAAGTCATCCCCTTGGGGGAAAATGAAGGTATGCAGCAGCTAACTCATGTTACCTTTAAGAAAAATACGGAAACTAATGTGCAAATCGTGCCGGTAGAGAAACTGGTACCTATTATGTGCATGTCAGAAATCTGCAGTAAATACTTTTAAGTTAAATTAAAACCTTTCAATTTCTATATTTGATATTAATATAAAATGTGTCTGTATGTAGTCCTACTAGAATAGCATGCAGCGATCTTCACTGTCTGCTACTACGTTCAAGCACTAAATGTGTGTTTTGTTACATGTATTTCTTTAAGTACATGGATTTTCTTTTTGCCATTCTGTTTTGAATATAGTTTATGTTTATATTCCATATAGTGGGAGAGGAGGGAAAGTGATGACTTTTTCTATATAGTGTGAGACAATTAAAAGTGTCAGCATGGAAGAGGATGTAGCTCAAAGATGTTCAAAAGTGTCCATTCATCCATCCATCCATTATCTATACACCGCTTAATCCTCACTAGGGTCATGGGGGGCTGGAGTCTATCCCAGCTGACTCAGGGTGAAGGCAGGGAACACCCTGGACAGGTCACCAGTCTATCACAGGGCTACACTTAGAGACAGACAACCAAGCACACTCACATTCACACCTACAGACAATTTAGAATCACCAATTAACCTCAGCATGTTTTTGGACTGTGTGGGAGGAAGCTGGAGAACCCGGAGAGAACCCACGCTGCACGGGGAGAACATGGAGACTCCACGCAGAAAGATGTGAACCGGCGGCCTTCTTGCTGCGAGGCAATGATGCTAACCACCACTCCACCTTGCAGCCCTCAAAGGTAATTATGCACTAAGTATTTCTTGTGCATCGTCTCATTACTCATTCATGCACAAAGAAGCTCACAGATAATTAAGAGTTTAGAGGTGGATTTGTCCGTTAACACGACGAGTCGAGAAGCGAAGGAGATAATGATGAGACTTAAGGAAAAGAAAAGATCTATCAGATGGATATCAACAGTTAGGTACAGTCTGAAAAAGCAGGCGCAAACATGAAAACTAGAAAATTGATTGAAGAGCTCTCATCTTGTGGATTATCTGAAAATCCTCTGTAGAAAGCTGCTTTATAACTGCAAGTTAAGAATAGAGAACAGAGTTCAGAAACAGAACTAATCCACGAGATGGGAAAATACCAGGACGATGATCTGGTTTTCCATCATCGCTTGGCTTTTAATAACTCTTCAATAACTCTGTTTATGATTTGTTATAAGAAACTATAAACGCAGCAGGTTTTCACTGGGAATGAAACGACTCTCAAAGCAGAAATAGACTTCAAACAAATGCTTTGGCAGGTTGGTGGGGTCACGCAGCGCATTTCACATTATCTTTATTTGTTTGAAATGTTTGCGGAGTGCAGTCAGAGGTTCGGCATCGACAATTATTCAGCCACAAGTTTCATATATGAGCTCTGTTGAAGCAGTCGTCTGTTTTGGTGAATGTGACCTCTGAGCTGGAAAAGGTCAAAATAAATAGAAAGTGCAGAACAATGTGCCTACATTCATTTTTACTGCTTCTTCATGGGTGTAATTTTAGATTGTATATTAATGTACCTGCTGAATCCTGCTTCCTATTCTTCATTTTCTCATGTTTTTTGACCGCTACCTGTTCGACTGAGGCATGACAGTGTCTCGCTAAGATCCCCCCCCTGTTACATAATGTTATTCTAACAATGATAAGCAAACACACAATGACACAATGAGCGTGCGTTTAATCCCACTTGGGTATGTGACATTGAGTGACGGTTAATATCTTGGAGGTTGCTGCTTGCATGGGTGCACGTGTCCCAGGTCCGGCCAGATTAAAATCTTGGTTGGGGCTATCCACGGCCGTGCAACAACAGGCCTCCAGCTGTGCAAGAATAATAATCCCTGCCTTAATCTGCCTGAGCGGGAGGTGATCCAAGCCCTGGTTCGCAGGCCAACCAAGGGCAAAGAGGCACACCCGCAAGACAGGGTTGATAATAGTTTAATGGTAAGCTATCATAAGTCTCCCATATGTTGTGTGCAGGGCTGCAGATAGAGGCTTTCGTTCCTGAGCAGTATGGGGAAACGCGACATCTGGTGACGGCCGCCACGAGAATCATGGGATCTTTCTGCGGGTGTTCATCCGGCGCTGTTATGATTATTTGGGCCTTGTATGATGTTTATGTGCGCATAAGCAGGGGCGGCTCCAATTCCACTCACAACAGCATGGGTTTAAGGAGGGAAGGCCTAAATAGCGGGGATTATTCTCTGGCACTCTCTCACCCTCTCTCTCTCTCTCTTACCCTATTTTTCAGCATCAAATGTTCTGCCTTTCATCCCAGCTCCTGATGCTGTGACGAGCACAGACATGAGCACAGCAGGTGTTCATCGAGGCTACCTCAAGAAATATGGTAGGTCCATTCCTTCATCCGTGTGCAGCTACGCAACGTGTAACGTGCGTTTTATTTTATGCTAGATTTCCGTTTGCTTCATGTTTGTGCACATTCCATCTTTGCCCCACGGTCAGGCCAAGGTCAGCATTGTAGTTTAAATACACTCTAGATGCACCTGTGTTGTGTGTATTTGATGTCTGATTTATCAATGATTGCAGTGTTTGTGGGTTTTATTTTGTATTATTGCAGCTGATGTCATTGTCGGAGGACCGTACAAATTGTTCAAAAAAGAAAAATAATTAGAAAATCTGCTCCTATAAGCAGAAACAAAGACAATTATTACATTTTTTTTAGACAGTTTAGGCTTACTTAATTAGAAGTTGCATTGTTTTTTTTCCCAAAGTGGAATAAACTCTCAGTATTTATTCTTCATACAGCTGTTGGCTTAACAGTAACCGAAGAAGAATACCGTCTCAGATCAGCACTCCAGCTCTTAAGATGAGTGATATCGTTTTGAGAGTCACTCTGTGTGATATGATTGATCCCAGATGCGGTTTTACAGAATGAAGACAAGTTAGTTCTCGAAGCCAAGTCATGACTCAGGACTCGGCCAACGTACGTCTTTGTGCTCGTTTTACATCTGGTTTCTATCTCCCTTGATTTAATTTCATCGTGGCGTCATGCTGGATCTGTGTTCATTGGCTATTTCAGTGTTTAAAATAGTTTTTTTTTCTCTTTTCTTTCTCTCTTGCCTGCGCAGCCCAATAGCAGTAACGATAACAATATTGCAGTAACAAGGTGTACCATCCATACAGACGCCATGATAACAGGCAATCCATCAAAATTCCTATACCACTCCCTCTCCCTCTCTCTCTCTCTCTCTTTTGCAAAATCCTGTTCATCTTTAATCCGCTGTATGGAGAAGTAGAGCAGATCTTCCTCGTTCATCAACATGTGCTCGCCATTTATTATCATTATTACACAATGGACAGTTGTCTGGGACACTAACAATCTGACACCACGGTGCGTCCTGTCCTGGAAACTCACACGGTGTTCTAAAAGAGAAGATTTTCTTTTTTTTCTTCTACGAGTTCTTTAGAGAGCAAAACAACATGATTGACATTACTGATTATTAATTTGTGCTACGTGATGGGTCACAACAGTTATTATTATTAATTTTGTATTAGTGTTCACACCAGAAAGCTGCGTTGCTGTTTATGTCCAGTTATATTAGAAATCAGGTCATGACTTGGACACTCTGAGTTCTTTACTTTGGTTATCTATGGTTAGAACTGGGGTTCCCCAAAAAATAAAATGATGTTTTGATAAAGATGTCCCTCATGAGGATCCTTAGATTTGTCTATAAACCAACATTAGTTTGATTCTTTTGTCAGCTTACAGTGAAATTTATTTAACATCCTTAAAAAGAGATAACACAATGGTCATAAAAATAACAGTATTAACAACGGTACATACAGGACATACAGCGTTCTCTGAGGTTAAATCTCATTAAAAAAATATAAA
This sequence comes from Stegastes partitus, assembly GCF_000690725.1. NCBI lineage: Eukaryota > Metazoa > Chordata > Actinopteri > Pomacentridae > Stegastes > Stegastes partitus. The sequence goes on along the minus strand of NW_007579670.1, from coordinate 81,080 downwards.
ATGTTCTTCTGCCTAATACATTTAAATTGAGGGATTAAAACCTTCATGTAAGTTCCTCTTGTGCATCATAATAACATTTAATAAAAAGAAAATGCTATTTCTGGAAATAAGCCAGAGACTATTCAGCTCTAAGGACATTTGTTGAGGCTGTAGTTTGTGCTGTTGGTATATTAAATTGCTTCGTGTACTATGTTATTGTCTTTTATTGTATGATAATGTTTCTCCAATCATATCACTAACTTGAACATAATTCCAAATGTCCTGTTTTTTTTGTTTTTTTTTGCTCTTTCAATATGTACAAAGCTCAGCCTTAAAAAAAAAAAAAACTAAATCAGCACAACAACCAGCGAAGTTCTCAGGAAGAATTGAATGTCAAATGTCAAGCGTTTGTATTTACTCACTTAATGGGAAACTATAGAGATTAGGAGGAATTAAATGATAGTAGGACAGGAGGTCTGAGGCTTAGGACCTTTTGTACATGCCAGATGTTTTAGCAAAAATGAAGGTCAACAAATAGCTGCAGCTGAAAAGGTACAGCAATCAGCAACTTTGCACTTTGCACACAGCATGCACGCATGCACCTGTAAAACTAGTCAGAAATGTGTCCATGATTGCAAATGTCCACAACTTTTTTGTTTTTTGTTTTGCTGCAGGGGGCTTCATGTTTAAGCAGTGGAAGGAGAAGTACCTTGTGCTGACCATGGAGGGAAGCCTGCTGGTGTGTCGGGATGCAGAGTCTCCTCCGGACCAGGTGGTAGCACTGCAGACCAACTGTGAGATGGTCGCAGAGGGACGAGAAATACTCGACCTGCCCAAGTTGCCTCCAGGGGGCAGGAGGGACTGCTGCTTCGCCCTCATCCTGCCGCAGACCAAGTTCCTGCTGCTGCTGGCTGACAACCCAGATGACTGCAAGTAGGTCTCTCTCTCTCTCTCTCTCTCTCTCTCTCTGCACATCCGATGTCCTTCACCTCACTCTTTATGAGATGTTATCTGCACATGGTGACATTTGACACACACACAGACACATGCACATAATGGAATGTAGGTCTCCTCTGTCCTGCTCACTATCAGGCGTGTTTACTGTGGATGGGTATCAAATTGGGGCGGCACACTCTCGCTTGTTTGGTTTTAATGATCTGCGAGCCTGGATCCAGTGTAACGACATGTCATATTTGCTTTTCACAGTCTGTGGCTGAAGCTGGTCAGAAAAGTGAGAGAGGTAAGCCAGTGGTTGTCTGGTCCTGCTGGTGCTTCACTGTTTCCTTCTTCATGACACGTTACTTGTCATTTTTGTTCATGAGTTCACACACACACACACACACACACACACACACACACATTTGTAATAATATTTGAGAAAGTGTGAATCTTAAAAACATGTAATATCTACCAGTATCCAAAAGGAGTTTGTTGGGTTTGTCCTTAATATGTGAGGCACCTGACTCCTGAACTACACAGTTTATAAGATGAGATAAAGTTAAGATAAAGTTATATGAAGTCAAGCAAAGATAAAGTCAGGTTAAGTCAAGCAAGGACAAAGTTAAGATAAAGTTAAATTAAAATTAAGTAAAGATTCAGATTAGATTAAGTCAAGTTAAGTTTTTAATTTATTCCAAAGAAAATTGTTTTGCCAGAAAATGCAGTGCCTAGCAGAAGAGCTATAGAGCTAAAGCTACAGATTTGAGAAAGAAAAAAAAAATCCATAAACATTAGAGTAAAAATAAGTATCAGTAATATCCATCTGATAGTGAAATATCCCACATGAAACTGAAATACTACACATGAAATGAAAGGTTGACATCTCTGTGATTTGTCTACCTCGTGTTGGTCTAATTTTCCAGGGTATCATGTCACCGCTGACCATCCAGAGGCATCGCAGCCTGACTCCCTGCATCACGGACAGAGACCCCCTGCCAGACTCCTCCAGCGATAAAGACCCTGGGTCGCCCAGGGTCTTTGAGGGAACCCCTCCTCTGTCTCGAGCCACCGAACGAGGAGGATCCTTCAGAGACAGAGGCCAAAACCAAGGTGAGCTACCAGGTCATCTGTAATCGTCAAGTTCAAGCTGCGTTAGTGGAGTATTTGTGGCTGGAAAAGACATTTAGATCAAACTAATCGCTAAACACACTGACCAATTTGAAAGCTGATATTTGTAGCATAAATATTTGAAAGATTTAACAGTTGTAGCCCTCATTTTATTTATGTACACATTTTAATTTTCTGAAGGTGATGCATTGAGATGTGATCTATTTGTTTTTAAGTAGAGCTACAGTCCTGTGAGCTCACGTAGCTGCGGGGGAATAATAATAATACAGTCTGATGAACACCCACAGTCTGATATTTAGTTGGCAATAACAGGTTGATGAGTTTTCTGCTCACTCATCCAGCAGACAACACGAGCGCAGAGCCTGAAGCACACTATGTTTGCTTCCGCCTGATGAATTTTAGTCTAATTTTCACAGTTTTCACAGAACAGCTCCCCTTTTCCAATGTAGCACTTGTCTTTTGTGAGGTTTAAAAAGGCTGGAAAGCACAAATAATGAGCAAAATGAGGGGTTAATTGCATTTTGAATCAATGGTATCCAAAACATAATGTATAGTACTATTTAATTTTACTGGTTTGCTCATACTTCATCCATCACACGTTCACGAATGTTGGAGGGCCTCAGTATTGGGCATCACCAGCTCAGCTGGAATATTTTTCTTCTAAAATGTGCTGAGAAAGTTCTTGAAAGCGATGTTTTTGGTGTCACGTCTTATTTTGGTTCTCAGAATGTTCTTTTTAAAGGCAGAATAAAGTTCTCCAAAGACATTCTTCCTTAAACATTTGCAGAATGTTGCATTGAGGGCATCCTTCTTTGTCAGTATGTAACATTAGAGGGATGTTTTTTATAAAGAGTGTTCATGTGTTACCTCAACAACATCCCCAAAATGTCCCGCAGGCAAAATGTTCTGCCTTTGTCAATATATCACGTGACTGGAACATTTAATAAAAACACGTTCTGACTGTTGAGGCCCTGATAAGATCTTGGAAACACTTTTTGAGTGTTGTGTTCACTTTTCACCTTATAGGAGCATTATTTAAAATAATATCCTTAAAATGTACTTTGAAGGTGATCAGTATTAGAACTTGCAGGTAATGTTAATGTTGTGGGAACGTTCCCTGCTTGCTGGGTGAAGGCTGAGTAATGACTGACTAAGGCCTGGAAAAGAGCGGGAAAAGTACAAATCTCCTCAAACCTAAGCTACACGTTAAAATTCTAATTTTTTCCCCCATAATTTTATGTATTTGTTCAGACAGTCATCCGGCTGCATAAGTAGAATTTCATATCTGTGATGCTATTTCTTAAATGTCCTCCTCAGCCGTTGCACCGCGGCGGCCTCTGCGCAGCGTTTCCGTGGCGCCACCTCATCGTGTGTCAGACTGCCTTCGCCACGGCAACAGCAGCGATGCCCGGGCGGTGAGGGCGGTGTGTCTGCTGATGGGGGGGGCAGCGGCCTCCTCCGCCCTGGGCTACCTGAACTCCTGCTCCCCCTCCTCTCCGCTCGCCACCAGAGCCCCAGAGATGGCCCACGGCACGGGGGGCTTCTCCGAGCTTTCCGCCGGCGGCTCCTTCCACGCCTGCAGCCAGGACGTCGACTCCCCACACTTCAACAGCTTTGACTTTGAAGGAGACTCTGACTTTGACGCGTTCGACTGCGGAGGATTTGCTTTTTAGTTGTGACCAAAAAAACAAAAAAAGAGAAAGACATTCTCTACAAAACTCCTGTATCAGTGTTCCTTTTCACTATAAGGGCATCGTTATTCATTAATCCCTCGTTGGGTTATCTATACGTCTGATTTATAAATTAATGAAGGTGTTCTTCCTGGCTTTATGCCCATGCTCCTCAGGTAAATGATTCATGATCTTGACTCCTCTGAACACAGTCTGTCTGTGTTGTATCACTCTTTCCATGCCACGGGACCTCTTGAGGTTAACTGTGTGAGCAGTGCGATTGCAGACAGCCGCCGGGACATTTTAGTCTCAGAAACATAAAAATACAGGTTTTTCAATGCTTGTCTGACAACTTTATTTTATACTTTGAAAAAAAAAAGAAGCTGACCTCAGTGAATATTTTCTCTTTTGCCCTGCTTTCAGAAATCACCCACCAGCTGCACATACCTCACATGGACTGCAGTTCAAAGGGGAACTCTCAGTAAATCCTGCTCTTACCATGACTTTGCGTCTCTCTCTAGATCCATCTGCTGTTTGCTGGCTGGCGTAGAGCAGCAGTGCAGACAATAGGTTTGGAGAGGAGGGACGCTGGAGCAGATTTGCACGAGCAGAATGGTTGCGTGTGCTCATCTGAGATTTTGTGTCACAGCAAAAAAAAAAAAAAAACACAATAATCCACTGTGTTCAGAGTTTATGAACTGTTTGTTTGTGTACCAGAATGAGCTACATTTAAAAAAAATAGACTGTCCTTCCACAAAAACCCTCAAATTAGTCGTTCCAGCACCTTATCACTGCTGATCTGTGTGTGCTACATTCATTTTTTTATCAGTTTATTACTGCCGGCAATGGTGCTAAAAGAGGAAACAGTCCTTTGTGTCTTCATTCGTCACATCCGGTATAAAAAGGACTCAAATGACACATATCTGAAAAGACGTTGTCATTATTCGTGCAAAATTATTGACACTACGGACGATGTTTCACTTCTAAATTTGAATTATATTTTCTAATAATGTCTTCTTATTCATGTGCATCACTTCTGTTTATAATGTTATGAATGCTATGCAAACGTTTTGGTGCTCAGTATCGGCAACCAAATTTACCAGGACTGAAAAGTACAAGTTATGTAAATACAAATGTGATTGACAACATGCATTACTGAAGCAGAGTCTCGGCTAAAACTGTGTGGGTGTTGTGTTATAATCCATGAGTTAAGATCGAGTTTAAACAGCTTTTTTTTGTTCTTTCTTCAAAGTAGATATATGAGTATATATATTTTTACATATTCTATGTCAGATAAATTACCAAAAAAACATGCTTAACAGTTACTGTTAATCCTCAGTTCATCTTTTGCAAAATGCCTTCTTCTTACAAACTCCAAATTGCATATAAACAGAGACTGACAAAAGTTCTGAGTACCAAACAAACCAACAAAGAAACACAAATAAAGAGTGCAGACTTCTAACTTATTTGATGTTGGTACTTTGATTTGGTGTTCTCGACATTAAAACTAGAGAAAGGACCCACAGAAGGTCGTCTTGCACAGAAAATCTGCAACAAAAAATATAGTTTTCAGGAAAGGTGAAACTGGATTATTAAGTAATTGCATTCTTGAAATGGGGTTAAGGCTCTCATGACAAGTCCTGCAATCCGATGAATTAGTTCAGTTAAACCTGCAGTCAGTGAGGCAGAAGAGGTGAAAAACTTTAGTGGCAAAGTGCAAATGCAGTAACAGATGTTTAAGTTAGCGACATTATAACAGGTGAGCCTTCTGCCTGTGTTTCTCTGCACCTGCATCACTTTCTGAATGGAGTAGACAGTGTTGTGTTTGCATGTGATTGTAAGGTCAGCCCTGTCCACATGTTGTTACTGATCTCTCTCAGGCTGTCGCAACATACTTCACGATTTTATGTATTCATTTTATGCATTTATTTCGAACACTGTTAAAGTATTTATTGTGTATTTTATTTTCAGGTACATTGTAATGGGATAATGAGTGCTATTGTATATAATACGCTTTTGAATATATTTGCTGTGCTTGTCCTCCATTACTCTTTATATTTCATCTAATTTAATGTAATGCTGTGTTTAAGAATTTGTAAATTTAATGTGTTGCTGCCAGAACCCCAATTAAAGAGTATTCATGTCTCAGTGAAGCACCATAAATAAATTTACAGAATGAGTTCACTTTCTTTTTTTGCTGTGGCGTCAGCTTTGAGGATTAATAATGGAAACCACGGTGACAGATGCAATGTTTTCACACACTTACAACACTAGAAGATTACTACAAGACTAAGTGTGTTTTCAGCTATGATAAAATCAAATATAAAGCATAGAGAAAAAGACTCCGAGCAAAATTTTACACCCTGAATAGGAATCTTCACTCAATAAATGAAAAAAAACAAAAAAGGATGACGAACAAAATGAGACTTGGGTTTGGATCTAGGAGGAGAGTGTGAAAGCTTTACTGGATTGCTCTGAACAACAAACACTCTTTAATCCTCTTTCTGACGGCAGGGTGTGAAAAACAAACTCTGAGTGTGTTACATAACTATTTAACCGGCTGAATCTCCCATTCTCAGACTGGATTTCACTTACGGACATTCTGCTTTCTGTTAAATCACATTTTTACCTGAGTGTAGCCTGCATGATAAGTCATCCTCGTTGAAATGATTGGTTAGGTGACTTTTGTTCCAGTAATAAACAATACTTCCACTGAATGATTTACATTTAAGATTCTTTATATCAAAAAAGGTTAATGATTGAATCAAGTGTTTGACAATAAAAAGGTTGCCATAGAGTGGCCTACTACATGCATAAGTCTGAGTAAAACTGCAGGTAACAAGAATTGCAATGCAAAGCTAAATATTTCAGTAATTCTAACAACAATGACTCTGGAGTTTTGGAGATGCTGACAAACCTGTATGTTATAGTTGAACCTGAAACTTTTAAACATTTTGTTTGTTGCACTTGAAAACTTTTGCATTTTCTGATCTCCTAAATCCATCCTTTAATTATTAACTTTGACAGATGAATCCAGCTGACTTTCCCTCTTCCTCCACGTGAACCATTTGACCCACCTTCTTGTTGGGCTACACCATGTCCAATGTGATCTGTTGCCTGGTGTTTGGCCAACGCTTCAATTATGAAGACAAGCAGTTCCTGCAACTCCTTCACATCGTGTCTGAGCTGCTAAGATTCAATAGCAGCACAGGTAAGTGAAGGGTGAAACCAGAGAGTCATCCAGAGCCAGTTCCAAGCAGCTACAGATCACAGAATCAATTGTGCAAACAATTATTTGTCGGTATAAAGTGCATGGGACAGTTGTGTCACTAACATGATCAAGAAGAAAACACTGGTCAGGATGGTCAAGAATCAACCAAAAGCACGTCTGCAATGAAATCCAAGCTACTGAAACACAGGTGTCAGTCATCGCCACGAGCTGAGAGGCTGCCATGCAAGAAGAAAGCTCTTTCTTCAGAAGCATCACCTTCAGGCTAAAGTTTACTACTGATCACATGGACAAAGAAAAGACCTCTGAAGGGAAGTTCTACAGTCAGATGAAACAAAAACGATCTACTTGGCCACAGTGTCAAGAAATATGTTTGGAGGAGAGAAGCTCAGGCCTTTTACTCCAAGAGCACCAAACCTACCATCAAGCATGGTGGTGGCAGTGTTATGCTCTGGGAGAGCCAGTGGAACTGGTGTCTTACACAAAGTAAATTGGAAAATCAAGACGGAGAATTACCTCCACCTTCATCAGCCACAAGGTTGGATCATTAATGCAGTTGGGTGTTTCAACAAGATAATGACAAACACATCAAAAGTGGTAAAGAAATGGTTAAATCAGGCTAGAAATAATGTTTTAGACTGGTCTCTGACTTACACCCCATCAAGAACCCGCGAACTGAAGCTCCACTCAGACAATCTGACCAACAAGGATTTCTCCACAACACACGTCGCTGTGAGAGACCGAGCTGCAAAGCAAGAGTCTCCGCAGGTGGATTAACAAAAGAGGGTTTTAATTTAACTCCCAAAAATGACAAAACAAAGTTACAAAAGCAAGCACTAAGTTCTGGGTTTCCAAATGAACTCTGAAACCTTCCTTGCAGTTTCATTAATCAACCTCAGGGACAAGAAATAAGGTGTTCTTTGTTCTTGTACACTTCATTCAAGTCCTACCAGTTGACTCTAAACACAAAGCACAAATCAGGTGAAAGTGCACAGAACAGGCCAAGATAATCTGATGGTTCACCTGTGCCCTACTGCAGCGCTGCTGACAACTCCCTGTTAAATATAAACACAACGATTCCGATAGAAGAACCGATCACAGAGAGAAAGTGAGTATAAGAGCAGAGGCAGGAATACAACGTGCAGACAGCAACATGGACTTGTCTTCAACATTACTCGTGGCAGGAATAATCTTAGTGCTGCTGTGGCTGTTTGGTGGAAACTATGGTAGTAAGCACCGTTTGCCTCCAGGACCTCGTGCTCTTCCTCTCATAGGAAACCTTCCACAAATGAACAAAAATGAGCCTTTTAAAAGCTTAGTGAAGGTGAGTTCAAGAGCAAATTCATTTTGTATTCATCATGTTGTTTTTTTTAGTTGTAATATAACATATACTGTATTCAGTCTTTCAGAACAGGACTTTTGATTACAAGTTGACTCTTGCACTGAAATAAAGTTGCATTAGAATGTTTATTATCCTAAGAATTCATGTCTTTTCAGTTCAGCCAAACGTACGGTCCTGTGATGACAGTGTACCTGGGCTGGCAGCGGACAGTTGTTCTGGTCGGATACGATGCAGTGAAAGAGGCGCTGGTGGACCAGGCAGATGATTTCATAGGCAGAGGACGGCTGCCATTTCTGTTCAAAGCTACCAAAGGCTATGGTAACACAAAACACTTCAGATCTGTCACCTCTGACAAAGCATTCATGGCTTTTTTTTGCATGTCTCTGTATCAACATGGCTCAATAACAACAACATACATTTCCTCTATGAAGGGTTGGGGACCAGTAATGGCGAACGCTGGCGACAGCTGCGACGTTTCACACTGACAACTCTGAGAGACTTTGGGATGGGACGCAAGGGGATGGAGGAGTGGATCCA
>NW_007579670.1:9873-71601 GCF_000690725.1 Stegastes partitus | reverse complement strand
TTGTGCCATGCCATATGAGGGCAAGAACTGTGCTGTAAAGCTAAAAGTAATTCAGTCATGGCAAGTTCAAACTTGCAGCATGGTCCAATAGTGGACAGCTTGGAGGTTTGGAGATGCTGTGACAAAACTGTCATTTTTGACGCTGAAACTGTTCAAATTCTGATAAAGTCTTTTTTCTGTCTTTCCCTCTTCCTCCAGGTGAACCATTTGACCCCACATACGTGACGGGCCGCACCGTGTCCAATGTGATTTGCTGCTTGGTGTTTGGCCAACGCTTTCATTATGAAGACAAGCAGTTCCTGCACCTCCTGAGCATCATCAGTGACGTTCTCAGATTCAATAGTGGCCCTCAGGGTCAGGTAAGCAGAGGAGGGAACTGGAAGAGAACAGTCCTGACACTTCCTTTATTTTACTCTTACAACATGTGTCTCCCCCACAGTTGTACAACATCTTTCCCTGGATCATGGAGCTTCTTCCGGGCCCCCAGCACAGTATTTTTGCCAAAATTCAGGAGGTGAGGGAGTTTATCCAGAAGAAGATCCACGAACACAAAGAGACACTGGACCCCAACTTCCCCCGAGACTACATCGACTCCTTCCTCATTCGAATGGACCAGGTTGGAAAGATCTTAAAGCTTCAAAATTGAGATTGTGTGTGTGTGTGTGTGTTCTGCGAGCTTCCCTGCTGTTTGTTTTGGTAGCCAGTCTGGCCTTGCATGCCTCCCTTTCAAACTGTGAACCCCAAAAACACACAAACAGCACAACTTTTAACCTAGAGGGGTCACCTTTAACCTTCTCTGTATCCATCAACATAATCCTTTACTATTACCTTAAGTGCTAAGATTTGTTTTCTTTGTGTATGGCAGACCTTAAACCATTCTCATTCCTCAGTTGGAGCATTATTCTTATCAGACATTAAGATAACAATAACCTGGATGGGTGTCTGTCACCTGCTGCTCAATGTGTGCTTCAATATTTACAGTTTTGGTTCTGTTTTTGTTCTTGTAGCTCAATTACTGCTTTGCTGTTTCAGGAAAAGGACAATCCTGCATCTGAGTTCATGTTTGACAACTTGGTTAGTACAGTGATGAATCTGTTCCTGGCAGGAACTGAAACCACCAGCACCACCATCAGATATGCTCTCAGTGTGATGGTCAAATACCCAGAAATACAGGGTGGGTCCCCGAACACAAGACACAGTCACCTTATTAAACCACTTCTAAATATATGTTGGACATTCATAACAGCATTGTAGGGTGGTAATGCTTTGTGTTTTGCCTCCTCCAGAGAAAATGCAGCAGGAGATTGACACTGTGATCGGACAGGACCGTTGTCCCAACATGGAAGACAGAAAGTCCCTCCCCTTCACAGACGCCGTCATCCATGAAGTGCAGCGTTTTCTGGACATCGTCCCCTTCAGCCTCCCTCGCTACGCACTGTACGACATCTCTTTTAGAGGCTATACAATCCCCAAGGTATTTCAGATTTCAAGATATCATTAAAAAGTCAACAGGTATTGATTTAATGTGGACTCCTGTCGCTAACAGTCTGTGTCGTCTCAATAGGACACTGTCATTATTCCGTTGCTGCATTCTGTGCTGAAAGAGGAAAAGCATTGGTCATCTCCCTGGTCCTTCAAGCCCGAGCACTTCCTGGACCACAATGGCAACTTTAAGAAAAATCCTGCATTCATGCCATTTGCTGCAGGTAAAACAGTCCTCAGTTTGTTGATGGATCACCAGATATCATGCATGTTGACCACATTTTGTGCTGAATATTTCCCCTATTGCAGTTACAAACATTTTTTTTTGAAAATAACAAACTGCTTTGTGTGTGATTGTGTCTATTCACAGGGAAGAGAGCCTGCGTTGGCGAGTCTCTGGCTCGTATGGAGCTTCTTATATTTTTAGTGTCCATGCTGCAGCGCTTCACCTTTTCCTGCTCTGAAGGCCCCGACAGCATAAACCTCATTCCAGAGTACAGCAGCTTTGCCAATGTGCCACGGACGTACAACATCATCGCCACACCGCGGTGAAAGGAGAAGCTCCACTCGGACAATCCGACCTGCAACGATTTCTCTACAACACACGTCGCACATCATTGTGACGCAGCAACATTTACGCAACAGCTGATGCTTGTTTTTGCTTCGCTGATACGGTGCACGAGATCATCGGATTTACAGCTTGATCTTGCCATGTTTTTGAATCCTTTTTAAAGAAGCTTTTTCCATAGATAATTTTTCACTGTTCTAATCAATTGTTGGTTCTTGTGTCAATTGCCAAATTTCTTTCTAATGCAATTGAAATAAAGGTGTTTACAGATTTTGAAATAAGGTCTTAACACTATAACTCCTTTGTCCTTGTGTGCACAATGACTCTTCAGAAGTTAGATCTTGTTCAATTCAGATTCAGCTAGTGTAATAATTTATATATTTATAGTATTACTGGCAGGGTTAACGAGGGTACAGTGGCCCCCTTAAGCACAATGTTTATTGTGTTTTATGATTCTTTTGAACTCAACACAATTTGAACACAAGACACATATCAAAGTGAACAAATTTAGAGAGTAAATAAATCACAATTAACTATGGTGTTCTTATTTTAAAACTAAATGTGGGAAATCCTGGGGGAAATCTAAGCCCCTCTGAGTGATGCAAACAAATTTCCCATGCATAATGAGCTACAGTCCTCCTCAGATGTATTCAGACCCTTCTATTAAAGAAAAGGCAAAATTCACAACAGTCACTCAAATGACTAGAAACTGAAAAAAGTAGTAATAAATAAAAATTTGCTAAATTATAATTTAGTGAAATAAGACATTGCTTTTGAATTGTGGTCAAAAAGAATAACTTTTAAAAAAAACTGTCCCGGACAAATTAGAGCACTTTGCTGATGAGCAGTGAAATCAGAATACCTGTCAACAGGTGTAGAAGACTGACTGAGAGTTACAGAAACACCTGATGATGGCAGTGATTGGCTCAAAGGGTTGTTCAACTAAATATTAGTCTATTTGTCCCATCATGCTTGTTTTTTTGTTTATATATATTATTTGTTATTATTTATATATATATTTCTGTTGAACCACAATTCAAAAGCAACGTCATGATTTTCATTAAATTTTTATTTATTATTATTTTTGTCAATTTCAACTTATTTCATTGTTTTTTTCGTCTTTAATGGGAGGGTATGAATACATTTGAGCACGACTGTTTTGATGTTGGCCTGCCTTTAACTGCAACATGAATCTTAGATAACACATAACGAAGACAGTTTAGATTTTTCTTTTATAAAAATTTGACCAGATTATGATTATGATTATGGCCAGCTGATTTACAATTGAGGGGGGCCTAGAACAAAACTTAAAACTTTACTCTATTATCATTGATACTGAGACTCATGTTAAAGTAAAAAATAAAAAGTTAATGCTTTTTTCGTACCCCGGAAGTGCAATGTTTTCTGTTTATTCAACAGGAAACTAAATTATTTTTGATGGCATTTTCTGGCTGCTGGGCTTAGCTTTCCACCAGAATCTGAGAGTTTGGAGTTCATTTGAAGGCTTGTGCTCAAACAGACCTGTTATCTAAAATCGAGCAGAATTGGTGTCATTTTCCTGCACATGATTGACTTTGGATGTTTGCAAGAGCATTCTGGATTTTGGCTGTCGATAACACACCTTGGAAATAAACCGGACAAATTCACATTTGCGCAAAAGTAGTAAGAGATCTAAAGAGAGAGAGAGAGAGAGAAAAGGTGGTTGTGCTTACTTCCGATCAGCAGAAGTTTTCTCTGAGGGGCTGTGCGTGTCCTCAAGTAACCTGGATGTGGCTCACAATGGTTTCCTTTCCAGTTTTGCACCATTCCTCCTGCAATCAGCCCCAAAGGCAGGCGGGGGGTTGGGCAGCAGCAGGACGAGCTGGCTGCGCTCGTCCAGGCGGTCACACGTTCAGTCAGACCCGCACAGGCGACGCGGGACACAGCGCTTGGTTCGTGGACCATCATGGATTTCTTCGGCACCTTGGTGTTGCTCGGCTTAATTTTAGCCTTACTGTGGCTGTTAAGCCTAAAGAGCCGCAGTCGCTGGCGTTTGCCCCCAGGACCCTCTGGTCTGCCTTTAATAGGAAACTTACTGCAACTGGACAAACGAGCTCCGTTCAAAACTCTGCTAAAGGTGACTACAGCTGCTTTGTCAGATTGTTTTGGGGTTTTTTTTGTGTGTGTGTTTTTGCACCGCAGAAAATCTCCACTGGAGTAAAATTACCTGCAGTTATGTCTGAATCACGAACCTCTTTGTAATTCTGAAAGTCAGTTTTAAAAGCTCTAAAAAACAACATGTGGTTAAAGTCTCCAGCTGTTTTTATCTGTCACGTGATGCAGTATTTGCAGTGAAATGCAAAGTGAGCTCAAAGCTGTGCAATAACAACAATAGAAAAAAGTCGTAAATAACAAGGGAGGTTGAAATTGTGAAGTTGTGACCGTTGTGCATGAGTTGCAGTCCTGTGTGTGGGCTGTGTGGTATGTTGTGCATGATTGGTGTGTGTGTGTGTTTTTGTGTGTGCATGTACCTATATGTTGTATACATGTTTACATGGATCTGCAGCTGACAGATGATGTGCTATGATAAAGATTTGTGTGCATGATTTCTGTTTTTTCTTATGCTGTAAAGTTAAAAGTCCCAGGGTGTGTGTTTGTGTTGCTCTCTGCATTGTGCTTTGGGTGGTTCCTTGCATGCCTGCACAAGAAAGCAATGCGTGTTTGTTGTTTTGTTGCCTAACCTCCAGCTCAGTGAGACCTACGGCCCAGTGATGACGGTGTACCTGGGCCCTCAGCGCGCCGTGTTTCTGGTGGGGTATGAAGCTGTGAAGGAGGCGTTGGTGGACCAAGCAGAGGATTTCACTGGCAGAGGACCTGTTCCTTTCATAATGAGGGCTACCAAAGGCTATGGTAATACGGTAGTTGTGATATAAGCAGCAAGCAACTGTTTCATACAACATTTTGCAAACACGGCTGCAAGTCTCCTCCGGCGGAAAGTTTGAACTTGTGCATGCAGCTGTTCTGTTGGTGCACAGTTTGGCAGGTTTCACGCCTTTTCAGACACGTTCACGCCTTGATGCTTTATTGCACAGTAGCCTCGATTCAGCACAGTTTAGGTCACGTTAACCATGAACTTTCTTTGTGCTGATTATACATCTTCACAAGGATTGGTAGTCAGCAATGGAGAGCGCTGGCGACAGTTACGACGCTTCACGCTGACAACTCTGAGAGACCTTGGGATGGGCCGCAAAGGCATGGAGGAGTGGATCCAGGAGGAGAGCAAGCACCTGGTGGACCGTATGAGTGGTACCAATGGTATGTGCAAGAATGACTGGGCATGACTGGTGGTTTTTTGCTCTGGTTCACGACTAGATGTTTTGTTCGGACAAACTAAAGAAAAAGGGATACAAACAAACTTTATTGATCCCACAGTGGGGAAAGTTCACGGTTGCAACAGCTCCAAAAAGAAAAAAGTGCAGAAGCCTGATAACGATCCTGATCATTTGAATCAGGTGTGTTGGAAGAAGGGAAACATCTAAAACATGCAGGATTGCGGCCCTCGAGGACCAGGATTCGACACCCGTGCCATAGGCTGTAAACTTAAACACAGAGTGTTTTACTCAAAGGCAGTGTGAAATACATTTTGCCAGAAATGGGGCTTTGTGTTTGAGTTTTAAACAAAGACAAATTTTTTTAAAAAAAGAGAAAACTGAGCCATAAGAAATATTCAAAAGAAAAATTCAGACAGGAACAGATTTAAATGTTTTGGAACCAAAACTCAGCGATGAGTAAACTAATGTTGCTCAATCGTTGTGTCATTTTGGTTCTTTAAACACTCAAACACAAGGAATTTTCGATCATATGTTGTTAGGCTTCAATGCATACGTACATGTTTTGTTTCTTTGGCAGTTAAATGATTTATTTTAAGATTCACAGATTACGCTCCTTTTCAACAAAAGCCGTGGGTCACACTGAGGACTTCTTTTTTGCCTCCAGCCGTACCATTTGATCCGACCTACTTCCTGAGCTGCTCCGTGTCCAACGTGATCTGCTGCATGGTGTTTGGTCAGCGTTTCACCTATGACGACAAGGACTTCCTGCACCTTCTGCAAATAATCGCAGAAACCCTGAGATTTGGCAGCAGTCCCTGGGGTCAGGTAAGAGGTGAAACAACATGTTGGGCGGGTTAGTGATTAGGACTGCTCTGGTGGAACCCCTGAGTGTGTTTGAGCGAAATCCTCACATCCTGCAGCTGTCGGCACACTCCTGCCACTCTGAATTTATTTCGTAATTACAATTAATCGGGGACACACAGTTGAGCAACATGATTAAAACCTTTACATTTTTATGGTTTTTAAATGAGGGAACATAATCATTAGTTAATTTTAGAAGTTTCTGTAGTTGATTAACATTTTGCAGGTCAGCTACAAAACCAGATAACACATGATAAAGTTTTGCGATAGACGAAAACAACGCAAGTGAAAAACACTTTTAATTGCATCATTGCGTCACCCCTTAACTGAGGAGGAGGAAGTGCACTGCAACTTAACAAGCCATGCAAAAGAGCAAAGCTTAGCGAGAGGAAAACACCTTCATGATATGAGAGCAGAAGCATTGAAAGTGGTAAAAATTAAAATGCCTCGATGCCAGTATCTGAAACACAAACTTGCTCATATGGAAGATATTCAGTCTTGAACCGCTTTCGTTATGTGTTCATCAGCTATGCTGTAGAATGTGATTTTGTTAGAAGTTAGTGGCTGTACTTCTCACACAGTGCTTGACTTTCGTTTCAGTTGTAGGTTTGTGTTTACAGTTGTCAAATTTGCAATTGTGTTATGTTTTTATTGATTTGCAAAGGTCTATTTCTAAATGTAATATGTAGTTGAAACTGAGGTGGTGAAGATGTTATGAAGAGTTGATTGTGTTTTCTCAACTTGTCTTATCTTCATGCATATTCAGTTTAACCTATGATTACATTTATTTCCCTGCGAAAGCTAAGTGAAGTATAGTTCACATTCAGAAACAATTTCTGTCATAATATATTTTCAGAGTGATTTGAAATGCGTATGTAGTCAGGCTCAGTGCATTTCTATTTAAACAGCACAGACTGCCAGCTACTTTCTCTGCTGCTGACATCTTGTTCTGAGACACGTTATTCATATTTCCACTTCCCATCACAGCTGTACAACATCTTCCCTCGGCTGATGGAACGGCTGCCGGGCCAACAGCACAGAGTGTTTGCCAACATTGAAAAGCTGAGACAGTTTATGATGACAAAGATCCAGGAACACCAGGACACTCTGGACCCCGGCTCACCGAGAGATTACATTGACTGTTTCCTTAATAGACTCAGTCAGGTATCACAGAACTCTACTTATCTACCAGAATAAGCCTCTTTGAACTAAATCAGGGGATGCTTGATTTATTTCTCATTTCATGTATTCACTGATGCAAATGCACATACTTCCTGTACTCTCAGTTCGGCCAAGTACCTCTGGCAGATTTGGTAATCTTCCTCGTCCATGTTAACAGCTTGAATTGTGGTCGTGCATTGTTACAACTTGTTCTGACTTTGGTCTTTCAGGAAAAGGACATTCCCACAACTGAGTTCCATCTTGACAACTTGGTGTCAACAGTGTTGAATCTGTACCTGGCAGGAACGGAAACCTCCAGCTCGACCATCAGATACGCACTAAATTTACTGATCAAATACCCTAAAATACAAGGTAGGCAGGCAACGGGAAATAAACTCAAATGAAATCAGCACATTTACTCTAAAGTTTTGTTTATGGGATATTTTTTTAACTTTGTTTTTTAGGTATATCTTTATTTTGCATGATTTTCAGTGGCACTAATTGTTGTAGTTAACGAGCTGTGTTTTCCTTATTGTATAGAGACTATGCAGCAGGAGATTGACACTGTGGTTGGCCGCACGCGTTGTCCTTATATGGAGGACAGGAAGTCCCTCCCCTTTACAGATGCAGTCATCCATGAAATTCAGCGCTGTATGGATATTGTCCCCCTGGGCGTCCCTCACTATGCTCTCCAAGACATCTCTTTCAGGGGTTATACAATTCCCAAGGTATTTTATCACTCAGTGTTGTTGATGTATTATGTTCACAGATGCTGCAAGATGTCCTCTCTGATACAGCAGTTCTTCTCAACAGGGTACATTAATTTTCCCCATGCTGCACTCTGTGCTGAAAGAGGAGAAACAGTGGGCCACCCCCTGGTCCTTTAATCCCCAACACTTCCTGGACCAGGAGGGCAACTTTAAGAAAAACCCTGCCTTCCTGCCATTCTCTGCAGGTAATCAGACACATTTCAGTCTCTCAGAAAATGTGGCTGAACGCTGGAACTGCCTGCTGAACAGATTTTGTTGTTGTGCTCTTTTCTGGGCTGAGATGTGTTTCATACTCTCTCTCTCTCTCTCTCACCGCTTTGTTTGTGGTTGTCCTTCAGGAAAGAGATCTTGTGTTGGAGAGTCCCTCGCTCGCATGGAGATTTTCCTCTTCATCGTGTCACTTCTGCAGAGTTTCACCTTTTCCTGCTCTGAAGGACCCGACAGCATTGACCTCAGCCCTGAGTACAGCAGCTTCGCCAATCTGCCTCGCAAATACATGATCATCGCAACTCCCAGGTGCTGATGATGTTTTAAAGGAAGGAAAGATTTTTGAACCTTTCGTCTGGCATTCATCCTACGAAAAGTCAGGATTCTGTTATAGATGTTCTGTATGGACTTCTTCAGATGTGTGCTGTATGCCACACTTCCAGAAAACAGAGTGAAATATTTCCAGCTAAGCCTACATTTATGGTTTTGTCATAACACTAAATTGGAAATGTATGAACATCTCATTTCTATTTTTAATAAGATAAACCAAAGTGAGTAAACACAGATGTTTAGGCTCAACCAAGGATTAAAAGTGCTACCAAGAATTTTCTGTACTTCACATGTCACAATGGTATTTCCCTTTTTTTTTTTTAGTGTTTACTGACACCCTCAGAATACACATTGCACTATTGAAAGTTTATTTACTATGTTGTGAATAATCTAATTTCATCTCAAAGAGCAGATTAAGCCTGATTGTGTCATTTTTGTACAATTGATCAAAACCACCTGTCATTTCAGCAGATATCTAAATACTGGAAGCTTGTTTTTTTTTTTTTGTGGAGGTTTATTTTCACCCTTTAAACAGGAACGGGTTGGAAAGTCATGTATGGTGAGGTAGGAATCTGTACTTTTTTTTTTATAATAATTTTTGGGCTTTTTGTTTTAGAGCAGTAGAGATAGACAGGAAAGGGGGGAGAGGAATGGGGAGAGCCCTGCAGCAAAGGGAGTCAAATGGGGAACTACAGCCCTTGTTCATGGGTCGCCCGCTCAACTAGGTGAGCTATAGGCGGGCCCGATATCTGTACTTTAATGCATGAATCACAAAATAAAACACGAAAACAATTGCATTCTCATCCGTTTTATTGGTAAACAAGAAATACTGAATGTTTTGTTCAAATTCCATCAGTCGTCGCGTGACCAGACGTAGCGCCCTGAAAACCAGAGTAAAACCTGCTGGTTTACAGTACCTTGCACAGTGATGTACAACAAGGAGTTCTGTTCTGTAATCTGATAAGTTCGAGGTCAGGTGATCGGTCAAGCAGTGTGTCAGCTTGTCACTGTGCTGATGCATGATCCAGTGGATCATTGTCTTGTGTCCGAGCGGATGTCCATCGTGTCAGACTTTGGAGATCACTGTTGAAACTGCAGCTGCAGCGTGTTAAGAACCCATCAAATTATCAGCTATCATGGCAGGTTTTTATCAAACCTTAATCAGACCGGAAGTTAAACATCAGATATACAGCATTATATATTGTACTGTATATTTTGCTTTATAATACAATATTTACAACATATTTACTGAATCTAAGGCTAAATACATTTATTCATACTATATTTATATATCAGAAAATAAAAACTATTAAAATTATGTGTTATTGACTAGAATCAAACTAATTAATAAGATAAAGCGTAGCCTGTATTTTAAAGCCAGATTCAGCCTTCATGGAGATCAGTTATCAATGGATGTGCAAGAAAACTATAGTACATGAGTCCAAGTGACGATGGCACACGGGTGACTATGAAATATTTTATATCCTATTTATAGAAGTGTAAAAATGCAGTACCCATTGCTTTAGGTGCAAGTTGTCATCAGCACTGACTGCATGGGTTGGACATTCGTTGGTTATGAAACTGCTTAACCCCACGTCCAGACGGTTGTTTGTTGTGTAAAGAATGTTGAGTGAAATTTTCTGTAGAAGTGAAAGTAGCCCAAGAATTTAAATCTTTTTCATTCAGCGCAACAAGACTTTATGCATCTTCAAATTGGAATGAATTCAAATCATTCCACATACGTCCATCATTCACATTTTGCTTGTTAAATGTTGGGCAGGTGGTATTTATGCTTCACTTGCTTCTTGACGTCCGGTGCTGGTGAGATGTTGCTGTTTGGTAACTGAGGCAGATACTGAGCCTTAGAGACAGAGAGAAAGGGATGAGAGGAAACCGCAGCACACCTTCTTTGCATTGTTCACATTTTTTTTTTTTTAGTGAGGTGTTCAGCAGCACAGTGAAGAGGTGCTACCTGAGGCGCACGTGTATCAGTAAGTTCAGGGGTTACAGGACGATTCATTACAACATTAAGCCGCCGTGTTTCCTTCTTACCCCTGCCTGTCTGCGCCTGGAGCCTCTGTCGTGTCGTCTTCCTGGGCGTTCACCCTCGCGGCCCCAGTTGGCTCCTTCCTCCTGGAAGTACGGCAGCTCCAGAAGCTCCTCGCAGGACAGCCGCAGAGAGGGGTCCATCACCAGGCATGACTGTTGACAGAGTTAGCAGGGAGCATTGTAGTGATGACTTCACAAAAGCCGGACCTACAGCATTGAATCATCATTTTGTCTGTTACAAACTAAAGCCTGATATGTTGACTAAAACTAATTAATTCACCCAAAAAAAAATGGCAATTTTAGTAAATGGTGCCTTAAATTGGGTTCCTAAAGAATTGTGGAGTCAGAGGATCATTTAGAGAAATATTTCACATCTTAAAGTTGACTTTGTTGGTGCTGTTTTGTCAATAATCCACAATAAGTTCAATAATTAACATATTTTAGGTATATTTTCTCTGGGGTGTAGTTAGCTATCAATCAGTGCACACAGTAAACTGATTCATTGTCTGTGATTACAATAAACCAGTGAATTAGATCAACCATGTTGGTATATCGGTCAGACTCTGTTAAATATTAACATACCTTCATAACCTGAAGGGCATAAGGAGACACACCGTGGAAGCGCTTTTCTAAGGGCTCCTAAGACAGAAAATAAATACAGTATAATGAAATCAACCACATTCATTAAAAACTCATGCATTTGCAGTGGTGACACCATTCATACCGTTGTGTCGGGTTCAGGAATACTGACTCCACTGAAGAAAACGTTGGAGCGGAAGACCTGTTGATGGTGAGGGATCAGGTCACCTAAGGTCAGAAATGACATACTTAAAACATTGCAATGTGTGCATCTGTTGTTGGAAATATTGGTCTCAAACATCATAGTATGTGTCAAGTGTCAAGAGCAACATCTATTGTCAAAGAGGCCAAGGTTGTTTTTTTTCTTATGAATGTGTTTACACCAAAACTTTTTGTTTGGTTCACACAAACTCTGCAGCATTTGTTTGGTTTTAATTAGCTTGGACTGTTGTGAAAGCTGTCAAGGGACCAAATAACAGGATAAATCTGTTCTCAAGCTAGAGCAGTTTGCAATGTGATATGAAAACAAACCACAAGACTGTGTGACAGAAGATGCTTCAGCTTGAATTTACTAAATCCATGTGATGATCATGGGAACTGTCAAAAAAAATAAATCTGTACCGTTCCTGCTGTGTAAGCGATTTACACAAGTGAGTTTGTGCGTCCACAGGTGGATTATTTCGTAATGTCAGTGTACCAAGAGTTTTTCGGATGAGGTAGAGCTGGTCGACGTCAGACTTCCCAGGCCAGAGTGGATTCCCATGAAGCAGCTCAGCAAAGACGCAGCCCAGAGCCCAGACATCCACAGGCGGTCCGTACTGGGTGTCCCCGACCAGCAGCTCGGGGGCCCGGTACCAGCGGGTCGCTACGTAGTCGGTGTAGTCGTCCTCTGGTCCCGCTGAGGATACCAACACGCAGACAGATAGAGATAAGTTGTGGGCGCACCCAGTCACTTAGATGCTGAATAATGAACACTAAATAACATGTACATTGTAGAGTAAAGGATTACAAGACGTGCTGAACGACTACATGTTAATGTATGGTAACACAACACTGAAACTTAAGGCCCGGTGGGTAAACAGAGACACACTAACTGGCTGAGTGGTCCTCCTATGCGATGCATTCACTGAATCACTGAAAGTGAGGAGGCCGTCCGCAGCAGCCGATATAGGTTCTGTGCTGAATAAGTCATTAGAGGTACATTAAGACAAAATGCACATAAACACGCTGGTTCTCAGGATGACCTACTCAGAATGCGGGCGAAGCCAAAGTCGCAGAGCTTGATGACTCCGGTTTTGGTGAGGAGGATGTTCTCTGGCTTTACATCACGATGGATGCACTGCGACACAAA
Source organism: Stegastes partitus (assembly GCF_000690725.1). Lineage (NCBI taxonomy): Eukaryota > Metazoa > Chordata > Actinopteri > Pomacentridae > Stegastes > Stegastes partitus. Next base: position 58,932 of record NW_007579670.1, on the reverse strand, counting down.
CAATCAGGATCAGGGATTTAGACAACATGATTTATAGTGTCTCTGTGATAGGAGAGGAGATTTATATTAAGGCGGACGGATTAGAAACGGAAGAGGAAGAACAATTTCAAGAGATTAGTAACATATACACACATTGAAACTGAATACTACTTTGCAATGAGGAGACTTCCCGTTGTGGAAGTGTAATATTATGCTTAATATGGGTTTAATTTTTCTTTTTTTGCAATTATTCACAAGTTTTGTGGTTTGAGATGCTGCAAATTTCCCCACCAGTGTAAACCACTCCCCATTCTGGTGCCTAATGGACAGTTTTAGTCAGCCTTCACAAGTTTTTTCTGACATTTTGTACTGAAAAGTGAGCTTGGCAACTATTTACTGGTTTTGGAAAGCTGTGAACAGGTGAACAAACATATTTCAACTGTTAGCAGCCACAATAAGCACTAAATGATGGAGCATTTTTAATCCAGTGATGCAGCTTAAAGTGCTCATGTAGTTAAATTAATTTGCACGTACAAAGTTAAGCATTAAACAGAATATTGCATTATTAAAAAAAACAACAAAAAAAAAAACATATTAAACCAATTAACAATATGTAAAATGTTTCTTGAAAAATTTCCAATAATCAGATATTGAGAGTTTTCATTTTCTGGTACAGCGTAAAATATGGTGGACAAATTACACAGCCTTCATTATATAAAGAAATGCATTAAAATTTAAATTAAAGCCAATAAGAAACTGCACATTTTGTCCACCACCCTTCACAGCAAGTCGCATCAAAACCTCATGACCGGTATGGATAGAATGGAGACGAATGATGACACAACACGGTCATTTCATCACATATAGCATGTGACTATTGCTTAAAAGAGGGCGAAAAAGGGGAAAATCACAGAAAAGAAAACACATGAAACGAGGTATCATGCTAAAAGTGTACTGACATTGTGCTTGTGGCAGAAGTTAACAGCCTGCAGAGTTTGCCACACTATGCTTTTCAGCTGAGCCTCCGGCACCCTGCAGAGAACGGGACACAAAGGAATATCGATCACTGTGAGAGGAAGTAAACACAACCTATTTATTAGCCACATTTTTTTTTTGTCTCATCTATTATTCCACCCATTTTTAAAAAAAACGAAGCGGTGCTTTACGCGGCCCTCATGTCACCCGGGTAACCTTAGGCCCGTCTCTAACAGCAGCAGCGCCTTTGTTTTCAAGAGCAGCTAGAGTTTCTGCTGCACAGCCTAGTGGGAAAAGGAAGAATGGCTCAGACAACAACCAGCCATTGTGGTTTGGGCGAGTTCACATGACAAGAGATAAACTTAAATCTTATCTTGTGACCGCAGGTTGTGCGAGGAAGAGGGGAGAATACTTTGATCTTTTGCTGTTAAACTTGGCTACTCCTGCCTCATTCTATCGCCAGCATTCCCCGTCTTTGAAATCTCTCGGCAACAGTCCTGGTTCCCTCGTTTGTAATTCGCCCTCTTCCTTTCTTTTTTTGTGAGCAAAAGCAGGAGACGAGCTGATGTGGACACTGTGCGTTCTGTGGCAAGATGCATGCTAAACAGATCACTCCTTAAACTTTAAAGTAAAAGAAACATTACCCAAAAAAGTCAAAATACTCCATCACAACTGAAAATCTCACTTTAAAATTACTGGAATAAAAGCAAGGCCTTATGGGCTGCATGAACTCTGAGAAAACAAACCTGACAGACTTCTGAGGCTGGAACTGACATATTATCTTTAAATATCATGTAATACATAACCGGGTATTTTCACATTTTTCTCAGCAACACTTCAACAGATCACACGGCAGCAGACGACCCTTTGCTAAAGGCCCGTGCTTGGCCCCAACCTACCCTCGGGGGTGTTTGTCCAGCTCGTTCAGGACCGTCTGTTCGCAGAACTCAAACACCAAGTGGAGCCGTCGTTTCCTCCTGAAGACCTCCAGCAGGTTGACCAGATTCACGTGTTTCAGCTGCTGTAGGACCAACGCGGAGCAAACATGTCAGGACGAAAATGCTTAATTCATGTTCAGATAAACCTACAGAGGTTCTATCTGCCCCAACTGCCTCTAATGCTTATATCTTTACTTTAATTTACACACCACACACAATAACAACCGATGCAAGTTACATCCTAAACAAAACGACACAAGATCGTAGAACTTAAAGAGCACATGATGTGTGCGTCCACCTGTGGTGTCCATGTGAACAAACTTGATACTGTAAAGCCCGGGTGACACCACGCTCCTCTCACCTTCAGCATACGTATTTCTCGCAGTGCAATCTTCTTAATGACCGGGTCATCTTCAGATTCCACAAACTTCTTGATGGCGACTATCTGCCCAGTGTCTCTGTGTCTGCACTTGAACACCACACCGTAGGAGCCCTCACCAATTTTGGCCAGTTTTTCGTATTTCTCCATGGGGTAGCCACTAGCTGTCACCTGGCAAAAGGGAAATATTATTTAGATTATTAATAAACACAATAATAACAATAGATAGTATCAGCATGCACATGTCAGTGGCCACCGTTTATCTCACACTCTAACCTTACAATGCATGATTTGGATTATATTTTCCAAATCTAAGAAGGAATTGCAGTCCACAAGATGCATTTTTCGTGGATAAAACTACCTCTAACAGATCACAGTGCTGACCTATAGACACACACACACACTCACGTCCAGAGTCTGAAAGCGTCTTCATCCAGTCCAGTCCAAGCAGCCCATTAATAGCCTCTAAATGTGCATGCAGCTATGTGACTTCTGTCATTTCTCCGAGGCTCTCTGGTCCTGAACTGATTATTGCTGCAGTCAGGAGGTCTGTCACCTTCCCTCTGCAGCTACTTGAACCCACTCCCTCTGCTATCTGCTCTCCCGGTGCGTCGTCACTACCTTGGCAACCTCCCGTGGCTATTATCGCCCCTCAACTAAAAAGTCGGTTCAAGTCTTTCTGAATCTATTTTCACGATGAAACGAAGCTGCGGGGCTTTAAAAACACTATAATAAATACGATGTTTAACTTACCTCGTACAAAATGCGCAGAAAAACGGCAAAAATGCGGCACAAATACAGGCTTCAGATTCCCAAAGCTGGTTACGCACGTTAAAAGACGCAAGTGGATACACTTTCGCTGTAACCATGGAGACAGGCGGCCAACGGGTGACTGCCCGTTGGAGGAAGCAGAACAAAAATTAAAAATTAAAACATTTAACCAGCAGTAGCCTACAGTACAAATTCTGTCAGTTAATATTTAGGCGTTTGTAAATTGTATATATATAAAAAAAAATAAAATAAAAAAAAAATACTGTTAAAAAAAGGAAAAAAATCGGCAATAATTTCAGCATTTTTTAAATTTACTGTATTAAACAGTATTACCATATTCATACAGTTTTCAATTAAAAAGCTTGATCTATTATAAAATGATTTTTTTAATGAGGCTGAAATTGCAAAATGTATTTCAACAGTTTTTTAAAAAAAAAAAAGATTTTTATTATGTTATTTACTTAAATATACTTAACTTATTAACATCTAATTCATGTTATCTATTTTGTCTATTTCTTATTGATACTTTGATTAACATAAAAAGTAAAAAAAATATAAATAAATTACATGTTTTTACAGTGCTGAGCAGAACAAATAGAAAATCCAAGTAACTATATTTTTTTTATGCAAAAATCTATATATTTCTTGATAGTTTTTCAGCCATATAATTTTTGTGCACTAAATAGCTTTCTTTTCTTTGCCTAGACATAATCTATGTTTTTGTATATATTCTTATTCTTACTGTACATTTTAAAAACCTCTAAGAAAAACAAATATTATAGCTGAAGGAGGAAAAAGAATGAAATGTTTGGCACTTAGGCTGTTACTTCATCGAGGCTTCTTCTGCTATGCCCAAGGATCAGCAAGGATAGAATTACAACTTTAAAAAAACAACAACAAAAGGCTCCTTTCAGGTTACTGATTGCATTGTTTACTTTGTGCTTGAAGCCTGTGAAACACTTAAAAAAAAAGCATATCGTTGTTAATATCCTAATCAGTGGCAGAAACTAAATATATTGACTCGTGCACTGTCCTTAAGTAGAGCTGGCACTTGACTGTATCTATTTGACAGCTACATTTTGAAAATTAGGATTTTTTTCCCAAAACAAACAGCTTATATTATATAGTTTCATGTTCCAGCAGCATAAAAAGTATAATGGAACTCATCCTTGATTATATGAGCTGTCATCTAAATAAAGTTTCAGCGCCTCGTGCCAGTGCTCAATAATTTCACCAGTTGGAAACACTATTGCAGCATCATGCCACTCTGCCACAGATATGAAATGTATGCGGCACCAACTCTGATGTGGCAGCGTGATTCATAGACTATCTGTTCTCTCTGTTGACTGTGATTTTTTTTTTTTTTCTTAAACCAGCGTCCTCCTTCAGAGAGTCTTCGGTGTTTGCCACAGCTCTATGGGAATCCCACAGAGAATCATTTAGGACTTCACAGTGAATGATGGGAAAGCAGACTATGTTGCACTCTTGTGCTTGGCGACACACAGACACCTTGGGGTGCTGGCATCGAGGGCTTGCGGTGAAGGGTATGAAATGCCCCATGGCAGACTGGTCAGACGGGCTGGTTGTACGGAGTCAGTGGTACATGGAGGTGGTTGTGTTTAGACGCCCGTGTATTTGAGATGTGTTGCTAAAGCAAAATGTGACTTCTGTTCAGCGGTTTCCTCTGTCAGTGCAGGCTTTGTATTATCCTCGTCTGGTCTTTGTCCACTCAGACGGTCTTGATTTATATCCCAGTTAAAAGAGTGAAAGAGGCATTTCATTAAACGTATGACTGAATTTGTTCGTACCAACATAAAGAAAAGATGTCTGTTAGCTTGTGGGGTAAACTTATGGAACAGTCTGAGCTCAAAATTAGCACAACTATGAAACAGTTTAAGAAAATATACAAATAAAAAAAAAGACTGCTTTAAAACAATAAGGTGGAACAGTAAAGATGTTCTTGGGGTTTCGAAAGAGGTATTATGTTAGAAGCAAACAGTAAGAAATGAGATGTACAGACATGCAGTAGATAGGAGTTAATAAGTTCAACTTCATCTTACTTGTTTTCAGACATTAATTTAGGTTCTGTTATAGTTTTTTTTATTTTGAGTGTTTTATTTTTTCTGTATGCAAGATTTTTCTCTTCTAATTTTGCAGCTGTTGTGTTATCTCTCAGACAACACGAGACAAAAGATCTGCAATTATTTCCACTGTGACTCTGCTCTACCTTGTCTATGCTGCTGCTGCAAAGGCAGTATACGCTCGCTTTTTGGGGAATTTGTGCAGAAAGTGCAAAAGAGGAACATCACTCCTGAAAACAATGTGCCACCTTTGCCCACTAGATGGCAGTGCATGCCTGTCAATGCTCAGAACACAAGCCGCAGTGATAGCTACTAACATTTCAAAGCCATTCGCGTTTTATTATCACCCTCTTATCATTAGCTGAAATCACGGATACACAGCAGCTGACACACCAGCATCGCCTCCAGCTTCTTTGTCTAAATGATCACTTATGTCTGCTGTTATCAATGCTGGAGTTTCAGGGGATTTTTGGCTTGAGTTTCCTTGTGGAAATGTCACCATTTATTTTTTGTGCTTGATGAATAGCTTATTCTTCAAAACAAACAATAGACACCCACTGAAAACTGATTTGGAATAAACCTTAAAAACTCCAAAGACTGTACAATGGCAGTGTGCTATCTTTACTTCCCTGTTGAATCATCCGTCTGACAGAGCAGAAAAGATTGAAACCATCACTGGTTTGTTTTAGTCTAGCCTTCCTTTTGAAAATACACAATCCGACCTCTAAAAAGCACCCAGACCTGGGCTAGTGCACCACACAGCCCTGCCCTGTTGGCTCTCCATCCCTTGAAGTTTGCCGTTCTACTTTTAGACGTGCTTGTTCCAAGTGGCTCAGCTCTTTGGCCTGGCAGGCGTTACACCTTCACAGCCACCAGGTAAATGTGGCGGTCAGTTGGTGAGACACTTGTGCCATGCGGGGCTTTGTTGACATGTCAGTCATCGGTGCCTCGGAGGCAGAAAGGCCTGAGCGTGTGAGAGAGCTGGAGCCTTTTAAAGTCAGAAAGTTATTCAGCGTGTTCAGCTTCCTGATGTGGACAGAAGTCAGGCAGCAGAGCTCTGTTAAACAGCAGATGTTTTACACTGCGGCCGTTACCCTCATTTCCTGGGCGGAGAGCTCCTCGCTCTATTAGACGAGTAACAGGAACCAGAAAAAAAAAGAAGGGTTAGAAGGAGAGAGAGAGAGAGAGAGAAAGAGGCAGAGCGAGGGACTGCAAGAAAAGTTATCTGAGCTCAGAGCGCTCACAAATCACTTTGTCACCAGCAAGCTCTGACAAGCACCAGGAGGGAGAGCGCACAACAGAGAGGCAGAGTTAAATAGAGGTGTGAATAGGGAGTTGTGTCAGTGGAGACTCGAAGGGAGAAGGTGTGAAGGAGCTGTAGAGGGCATAAATGAGGTGATACCGATGGATGGATAGAGACAAGAGAGGACAGAGACTACGATCCAACTCCCAAAACATCGCAAAGATAAGAGGGACTGTTACTTCTGCTACTGCTGTCGTTGCTGCTGCTGCGTCTGGATGGTTCACTCATTTAAAGAGAAGGTGTGTCAAACTCTAATATCTGTTACTGGAGGACAGCGTTTCATTGACACTGACATTTTGAGGTTCCGATAGCGGACCTGCTTGAGCTATTTTAATCTCAGACTTTGGTACATAGAGAGCATAACACTATCATACTATCATGTTTGAGAATGAAGAGACTGATAGAGAGACAGCTGCTCTGTCTGTGAAGTAGACATGAGTCGCAGGCGTTGAAAGCAATTTCTGGTGTACTGCAGCTGTACACAGATCACATGTTGTTATTGGGAAAAAAGAGGTAGTCAGAGCAGAGAGCAAGACACGTTCATAAAGTCTTAGGGGCATGCACCGGTTCGTGATTGGTGTTGAATAAGTTGGGTAATTACATTTTTTTTAAGCACCATTCCTTCCATTCACTTTAGATATTTGATTAGCTCTGGGCTGACTCAAAAAGCCCCCCCGAGAGTTTTATCTGGGCTGTAAAGGAAGCCAGAGGTCATCTGATCAAACTTCAAAAACAGAGAAATAGGAAGGCCATTTTTTCACTTTAGGCACAGGACATTGCATTGCTATTTTCTCTTCCTTAGAGACTAACTAAGAGAGGGCCTATCTGTCACTAATTCCATACAGAACAGCTCTGAATGATCTGTGAAGAGACCCTGTTGGCCAAACAAGACAGGAAGCAGTGCCAGATTAAAAGCTTCAGTCTCAGATAGTAAGTGAGTTGGACTCTGCCAACACCAAACTTCACTTTGCTGAGTGTTGTACAGCTTCTCTCACATTCGCTCAGCTGGCCTCGGGGGACATGTAATGAGAGACTGCTTGGTGAGCATTACAGCACTGAGCTGACACGTGGAGGAGTATATACCGCTCTGCTCTGAATGAGACGGGATTTAATCTAATATTGCTGGCCGAGGCTTGAAAACATATCGATGACAAGTTGGTCTGTAAGTACAAAACCACGTCTGTTGACTATCTGATTGTTTGGGGCTGATGGGAGCTGCAGAGGCCTTCTGAGTCTCGGGGGCACTGGCTGCGTGCACGTTTGGATGGAATCTTTTAGCATTTGACAGCTTCACTCTGGACTCACTTCAGAGTCTGGGACGTCATTGTGTTACCTGTGTGGCTGAGTCAGAGGCTGGCTCATCACTCGATGTCTGTCCGCCCACTGGGATTCTCTCAATCTGACTTTGTGCAAAGAAGACACAAGAGTTAGGTGGTTTTCACAGCAGCAGCGACAGCTGTGGCACCAGTAGTCGTGAATTTTCAGGACTCTCCACACTGCTGTAATTGTTCTGTCGTGTGTAAACACCTTGCGTCAGTCACACCTCTCCACGGAGTGATTCACTGTTCCCTACACATCCCCAGTTAGAGGCAGGTATTGAAAGAAAGGTGAGGGAGAATTTGCTAAAGCCCAGAGCGCATAAGTGGCTGCACTGTCCGGCTGTCACCATGAAACTGGGATTCTTGATGCTGGTGGTTGTGTACACCGTGGGCAACGTAAGCAGTATGTCTACGTGTAAGACTGTGGACTTGGAGATGGTGAAGAAGAAGCGCATCGAGGCCATTAGGAGCCAGATCCTCAGCAAACTGCGATTGCCGAAAGCGCCCGAGCCGGATCAGGCTGGAGATGATGAGAACATCCCGACCAACCTGCTGTCACTCTACAACAGCACCAAGGAGATGCTGAAGGAGCAGCGGACCGATGTCCAGGTAGACATCGCCACCGAGCAGGAAGAGGAGGAGTACTTCGCCAAAGTGCTACACAAGTTCAACATGACCAGTGAGTACCAGACAGCTCCGAGGAGCAATATATGAGTGTCATGAATCTTTGTCAACCCTAACCTATTGTCAAAAATGGGGCAATTGCTGTCGGCTTTACTGTAGCTGTAAGCAGTAAGAATGTCAAGTAATAGTGACTGTGATTTATGTTCCTGCATTTACAGGCACTCAAGGCACATTTTTCAAGACACACACACACACACGTGGAAGCAAATATCCTGTCTGATTTTAAAAATGGTCATTCTTCAGAGCTTGAATTAATAGTTGCTAAAGGCAGAAGGACACTGACGGGTGTCTTCTGGAACAAGAACTACTAAATACAAAGGTGTCAAAAACCACAAAAGGTCTGCTGCATGCTCAAAGCCAAACGTTTAACATAGTGTTACATTTCGGCACGAACAAGTCTTAAAGCAATCACTGGGATAGTCAACCCTTGTGGCTGTTGCCCAAGCTAATCAGTATTTGCCTGATGGCTGGTGTCAGTTCCAATCTTGTCCATAAACTCCCTTAACACATGTACTCCTTATGATCTCCACCCAACATCTTCAGGCAGCTTGAGGAGTTCAGAGATCACAGGCGTTACAAGTTAGCAGCACTGTGAGCTGCATCTGGTCTGATTCTCCGTGTTGCTTGCATGATATCCATGGCATTTTTACTGCTTTATTAGCGCTGTTTGTTTGGCGAGGCTGCACATGTTTGTTCAGCCAAATAGTTTTTGGCTGTAATTGTGCAATGACTCCCAAACTATTATGATAAACATATTTTTTTGGTTTTGTTTCTATGCGCCATTGTTCTCTACATGCCTACACTCCTCACCCTATCAGGCAGGCATCCACACTATCCCCCTTTTATCCACCACTTCAAAAGAGAGACTTGAGTGGATGGACCACGCTCAGGAGTGCGCAGACCAAAAGGGAGAACAAAGCAACTCTCGAAATGAAGGGCATGATTTTGTTCTGCTTAGATGAAAACCAAAGAACAGGATGGAAAATAGAAAAATTAGATGACAGGAGACATAATATACACTTCTTTACCTTCACCCTGTCTCATTTTCTCTTTCGTTTTCTCTTTTTTTCTCTCTCTTTGTCCCTCGGGGATTGGGGTTTTCCTGTAACTTGAGCATTGGATTCTCCCTTGCTTATCCTGCCACTTGTTCTCCATCATATCTCTTTCTCTTTCTCGCTGCTAATTTTGCTTTTCATTCCCATGTCTCTTTAACCACGACTGCCCGTCTCGCTCACTCCTCTCTGCGCTGGGTTTCCTGAGCTTATTATCAGTGTGTTTGCAGTGTGTTTGTGACAGGGCAGCTTGGCAGGAAGGAAGGCAGGCTGATGGCCACTGAGATCTTGAGTGACTCAGGTCCGGTGCAAGCGGTGCCCATGGGGAGCATGTGTTTCCTACCTCTTTGGAATGCCAGAGAACACCCATCCACTGTCTTAGGCCAGTGTGGCTCTTTAAAACGGAGTCAACCTCCTCGCTCTGGAAAAAGGAGAACGCCAAGTGGGTGAGAATGTGTGGTTAGTCCAATTAGAACTGTTGTGCAGTCATTAATAATAAAAACAAACAAACCAGAGGGCGAGGGCGGCGATCCAGCTTCTGGTTTTCTGTAAAAAAAATGAAAGATGGAGGACTGTGTTTACAATCAGAATCCTAATGGAGAGCAAGTTTGTTTTTTTTTATTTTCACATTCATTACCAATCCTATTCGTCATTTCAATTAGTGGTTGTTTTTTATTGGACGACTCACACTTTCCTGATACCCCGAAGCAGCCTACAGGGATACATACTTGTGTGCAGAGCATTTTAGAACTTAATAGTTTTTGTCTCCATTGCGATAATTGTGCAGTGGATTAGGCTAAATTCCTCCAGCCAGTTAGCAGTAACATCCCTCCCCTTGAAGCCCACACAAATTCACCTCTCCCAGTTAGCGTGCTGTTGGTCCAAATGTAATTTAGCTCATTTACAGAGGGAACTCTTTTCTCCTTTGGAAACCAGCCACTGTGCGCCATTGGGGAGTGAAAGGAGTTCAGTGCAGTGGAGTAATTATTATAGTTCCCAGTAAATGAAACTACTACCGCTGTAAGAGGGAGAGGAGCTAATAGGGGTCCAACAGCATGTGTGAAACAGGGTGAGATGGGGAAACAAGGCATTGATGAGTGGGCTGTGGGAGGGTGGAGTCGAGTACGAAGGAGGCAGATATTTAGCCAGTTGCTGGAATCTGGTTCCTCCCACTGGTAATTATAGAGCTGTCTCCCTACCTGTCACAACAGCTGTCCCCGGCTTACCTGTGGATAGGCCCTGATTCAACACACAAATCCCCCCCCACACCCATGTTAGTGCACAGACTAGGGTGCTATCTTTACCCCCATCTGGAAGAACGAGGCATTATCGCAGCCAAGCGTGGAGAAGAAATTTTACACCTCGCTCCCGCAAAATGCAGAATTTTGATCGCAGGAGCGTTTCGGTGACAGGCCTCCAGAGACAATGCAAGCTGTGTTAATTAGAAAGTAGAAGTGAGGATAAAGCTTCACCGTAATTACGGCACTGCAGCCAATATGCTTCTTAGGGGAAGTGACTTAATTTCCTGTTTCGCAAACACTTCTCTAACCCTTAACACATTTATCTCACTTTTCTCAAACTTGCTGGAGACGACGACTTTCCGTGCTCGCTGTGTTGCTCGGTGCACCATTTCTCTGCTGTCCGTGATGCTCTGCGTTTCCATTCATGCGCTTAGAACCAAACATTCGACTGTACTCTGGGTGGGACCAGTAAAATGTCATCTCATTTCCCGTTACACTCCACATCAGCTCTTTTTTTTGTTTCAGTTTGGCTTCAGCACAAGGGGTGAAACACTACCTCAGCCACGACCCAGATGGTGATACTGGTAAATGATACACAGGCAGCCGTGACATGGAGTATCCTGGTACAGCTTGGACCGAGTATGTAGAGCAAGTATGCGAGGCTGGGATGTAATTCCTGTCAAAGAGTAATTCCCGGACTTGAAAGCAGAGAACCCTAGCTTTGGCAGGCTGAGGCAGAGTAGGGGATTTGGGCCTGAGCCAGACCTTGCGCTCCATTGATACACATCTCCGATTTCTCCACACCCCCACTCACACCCTTCCACCCCTCGCAACTGTGACTTACATTCATATGAGTGCATTCTTCCCTTCGCTGTTTTCTTTGCATTTACCCCGTTACATGCCCCCCTTTTACCGCCTCTCACTCTCTCTTTCTACGCAGCGTTACTCGCGATCATCTGCCTTCCTGTGCCTATCTTCGCTCGTCTCTGTCCGACTTAATCTTTCGTAAAGCAACACGGGTAGATTTATGGTGTTAAAGCCCTCAGTAGCTTGGCTCTGTGTTTTATCAGGCTCTGTAGGGGGAATGTTCCTGCTGTCATGATATGGGCAGCCTCAGGAATTAAAGTTGCAAACATGGGCAGCATTAATGTAAGAGAACAAAACAGTCTCTATAGTCAACTTTACAGCAGCTGGAATGGATGAATGTTTGGCGGATGTTACGATTATTGAATAACGCTATGAACTCACCGATTTTATTTCATTAATGTGAGAATTCTGAAAAGCATTTACGAAAACAAACTTTTTTTTATTAAGTTTATTAATATAAAACAGAATGTTTACTATCTGAGTATTATATTATGTAGTAAATTAATTTCAGAAAAAAAAGGAAAAAAGTTAATAGCTAAAAGAATCTGAGCCACACAAGAACAGATTCTTTGAATCACATGTCCATTAGTTGTTCCCTTTCAGTGTCTAGTTGTCCCATTGCCATGTCCCGTAAGAAACAACAAAAAACAGACTTTCTTGTGCCAGGACATGTTGCAGTAAAGTTTGTTTAGTGAATAAAGCTTCAATGTTGTCTACTATTAGAAAAACACCAGAGCTCAGAACAGATTAATCTAATACCAAAACATTTCAGCGCTGCTTCTGTTCTCTTCTACCCCTAAAATTGACTTTTGATAGGGAAAGGTCCACATCTGAGCATTTTAATACGTAATATTTGCTCTCACACAGTCTTGATCTCATATCTATATTGTCCCACATCGTGTGTCTTATCTACTTATTTTTAAATGAAATAAATTCTAAAAAAAAAATAAAAACACATGATACAAACAGGCCAAGCAGAGCATTTAACTTCAAAGTGGTTCCTATTCTTTATGGATACGGTTGGCTTGAAAGATTGTATGACAACTGGTGTCTCATCGGATTAGAAATTATTTGGGTATTATATATTAAAAACAAACAAGCAACACCTCTATTTCCCATGTGTTTATGGAACATTTACACAACCTGCTTGTCCAAAACAACTGAAATCTACAAACAAGTAATTGCCCCTTTTTCTAAATCACGCAGAAAAAAACGACACAGACACCACACAGAAGTCCAAAATCATCCCGATGTTCTTCAGCATCTCGGAGATACGGCAAAGTGTGGGGGATTACCGCCTGCTGACCACCGCAGAGATACGGATGCTCATCAAGAACCCCAGGATTGACGTTGAGCAGCGAGTGGAGCTGTACTATGCTCAGGGAAACTCGACCCGATACCATGATTCCCGCTTCATCACAAATGAACTGAAAGACAAATGGGTGTCTTTTGACGTCACTGAACCCCTGCGGGACTGGCTCAAAGGGACCGGTGAGATACACTTTATTTACTGGTCTGGTACTCGTGTAAAGTCTGTTAGTTTAATCCATCCTGTGTGCAATATCAGATGATATTTACCTTCACTAGTAACCACTCACTTCTAAATTCCTAAATGCCAATACATTTCTGTTCTACCAGAGGATGAGCGGAGCTTCCAACTTCGAGTGTATTGCGAATGTGGCCAGGCCGGTACTGACTTCAAATTCAGCATCTCTGGGACTGGGGCCGGCCGAGGAGACACGGAAATTTTAGTAAAGATGACGCAACAACCACCGTACATCCTGACCATGTCAATCCCTCAAAGCACCGCCAGCCACCCCATCTCACGCAAGAGACGCTCCACAGAGACGAGGGATACCTGCACAGCGTAAGCACTTCTGCGCCTACCACGATGCTCTGCTGCACTTTATGTCCCTGACACTTTTAAAGCTGCATTTGGCAGCCTGCCCCCATTGGCAACTTGAAAATGCAGTGGCAGGTGAAACAAAGAACATCAACTATTCCTGGTAAACCACCGTATAAGCCTGTGGCCTTTTTAATAGCTGTATTGTAAATGAGCAGCATTTATACAGCGCTTTACAACCTACGAAGGATGAGGCACTTTACAATGCGCCTCTCATTCAGCCACCCACACACTGACGCAAGGCGCAACCGCCATGCAAGGCGCATGGCCCGGCCACCGGGTGAAGCTGGAGCGTAACACTGTGCTCAATGTGTGGACAGGAATAGCTGGGGTTCAAACCATCAACACACGCTTCCCTCTGAGTCACAGCCACAGTGGATCAGTGGCTCAGTGCTTAAAGGCCAAAGTTTATATTTTATTGTTTGGGGTAGGAAAGACTTGTCAAATACAGCTTTAGTTGGTACGCATGAAATACGCATGCATTGTTACGTCTGCCCCTTTATTTGTGTTTTTCTTTTTGCATAAACTATCATTAGCTTTAAAATGGACATTTTTCAAAAACATGAACCATCGACGGCATCTATGCTCAAAAAATAAACGTACCATCTCCCTGCTGTCTCCTACGTAGCCAAACAGAGACCTGCTGCGTGCGGAGCTTGTACATCGACTTCAGGAAAGATCTGGGCTGGAAGTGGATACACAAGCCGACGGGATACCACGCCAACTACTGCATGGGATCTTGCACCTACATCTGGAATGCTGAAAATAAATATTCTCAGGTACAGTTGTCGATCGACATCTAATCATATGGCTGAATAAGATGTAGTGGTTTGGCTTTTCAGACCTGATTACTTTGATTTACAAAGTAGTGTGAATTACATCAAGTAGCGAAGTCGGGTCTTATTAGGAAGTTTGGAATTGGTCCTTTAAATGATAATTGATTAGGCTTCAGCTTCTTAAAGGTGAAATTTTGCTGCTGTTGGAACACAATCGGAAGATATTACCGAGGACCTCCTGACATTACTGATTAAACAATCAATTAAAGAGGAAAATCAGATGCTAATGTGAAGTTGTTAAGTTGCATACTAGTTGTTAAAGACAGTAATCATGACTTGCAGGCTTTATTCAAATATAACAGCACTAAAATGATATTTTTAGCCGCACTGATGATGTGGCACTAAGGACGGCAAACGTTGGTCTGTTGGTAGGTTGGCCCACCATGTTGCTACAGACTGAAATATCTTGTAAAGTATTGGATGAATTACCATAAAATTTGGTACACACATTCAATATCCCCCTCTGGATGACATGTAATAACGCCACAACCATCAGGTCAATGTAACGTTTAGATTTATCAACATAGCTGCAAAAAATGACGTGACCATCAGCCTTAGCAGGACTTTGTCTGACCTCATTCGGACTGACATAGCATTTAGCACAAAGCACCACTATGCCAAGTGCAGAATCACAGAGCCACCAGTGTAAGTTCTCTTCCCCGTGAACTGAAGTCACACACAACTAACATGTTGTGTCAGTGACGTCTGAAAATGTGAACTGTTTTTTTTTTGCAAACTTTGCATTTGTCTCGGGTCTTTTTCACAGCTGAATGTTTGAAATGGCACTCAGCCAGCTAAAGGTATCCAGTGATCCTTATTTAGTAACAGATGTTATCACTGAGTACGATGTAGTGATTAATTAAGACATTTTATATTTTACAACTATTAAATAATGAAAAAGTGTCCCAAAAGCATTCTGTGGTTTATATGTGGGTTTTAAGAAAGGCACTCTTGTTAAATCCTCAGTCGTTATAAGGTTTGTCTATTACAATTGCTTTGGCACATGTCTTATTGGTGATGACATTCTGATCTGAGTTTTCTGGTATTTCCCTCGTGTTATTGCTAACAGATTTTGGCTCTGTATAAGCATCACAACCCAGGAGCGTCTGCCCAGCCCTGCTGTGTTCCCCAGGCACTGGAGCCTCTGCCAATCCTCTACTACGTGGGCAGGCAACACAAGGTATCGACACCGCAGCCGAGCGACGGCCGCTCTGACGGGGGGAAATGCTGACTGAGCACTTTATGCAAAAGCAACACAGATGATTTACTGTTATTATTTCTTACTTTCAGGTGGAGCAGCTGTCCAATATGATTGTGAAGTCCTGCAAGTGTAGCTAAAGACTCAACGTGGCACACTGCTCTGGGTCCTCTCAAAGCACACAGGGATGGAACAAGGGATGCATGAGACTACAGAGAAGAGCACGAGATAAAGAAGAAGAGATAATGTGGACAAGGGGAACAGCATATTTAAAAACCATCAGGAACCCCGGGTTTTCTCCTGCAAGCTCTGCCATTATCACAGTGGACATACATGAAATCATGGACTTCTTTTTTATAGATGTTAGTGATTACATTGTTTGTTTGTTTTTTAATGTATATACTTTTTCCTTGCAAAAATATCTGCCTGTAAATGACTTAATTTATTTGCTGGATGGACAGATCTGTTAAGAAGTGACACACATGTAAAAGTGTGTGACATTAAAAAAAAAAAAAAAAAAGGATTTAAATGATATGTTATAATCAAAAAAGTTGAACAAAGAAAAACAAAACAAAACACGAGGACCAAAATGACCTTCACGGAAGAACTTTTGTTTTCAGTTGATTGCCTCGGACATTTCCAGTCACCACCACAACACTTTCCAAAAGCGGTTATAATAAAAGGTGCTATTTCCCAGGTGGAGAGCTGTGGTTGTTGGGGTTTTCCTGGAAGATAACGCTGCAGGTGTTTTTGAAAGGAGCTGCATCGTAAAGGACAGAAGAAAAAAAAAAAAAAAACCCACAGAGATGGTCCAACCTGGGGAAACTCCCTCTGACTGAAAGGCTGGACTCGTCAGCCAACCGTGCAGTTCGCAGGAACCGTCCATCAGTTTTACTTGCTTGTTTGTTTTCACAGCCCATGTCCTTTTTTACAATGCATTTTTTTTTGTCAGTATGTTTATTATAGAATGTCAAATTGTCCTAAAGCTTCCTGGTTTGTCAAAGCCAAAGGGTAATATCAGCGGTCAGAGTGAAGACACCATGTTTTCTCCCTCTGAGGATTTACAGCCAGAATGTTGTCTTTATATGGTGAAGGTCAGGGGATGTGGTTGTGGTGTTGGTTTTAGGGAAGCCATTCAGACTTTCTTTTTTTTTTTTTTATCGCCATGATAAATTATTGCCTTTAATTTCACGAGGTTTCTTTCAGGAGGAAGTTTTTTTTTTTTTTAACTTTCGTCTGAAATGTTTTTTCATAACTCGAGAACTTTATTCAGCTTCTACGCTCTGGGAATAAGACCCACACAGTTTTCAGCTTTTCAAATTTTTATAGTGCACTTACTATTTGAAATTTGTATTTGTAAATATTTAAAAATGAAATAAACATGTTAAATTATCACATCAGAGTGGAAGATTTTGTGAGCAAAATAAAACCACATGAGATGTTTCCACTTGGAATCGAGCTGTGTTATGTAGGTGCGTGTGTGTGTGTGCGTGTGCGTGTGTGTTTGCAATTCACTTGTCAGTGCATGCATGTGTATGTGTGTGTTTTAATTATGAGAACATTTTATGGAGCATAAACTGAAACACACCCAGACCGATGTGGACATCAATGCCACCGCCGTTTAGACATGCAGTTTTGCCTTGTTCATCACATAAAACATAATTAAAAGGTTTTTTTTCGGGTTAGTTAGTTTAGACATGCTTCGGTCTATGGATGGTAAATGACATGTTATGAGTACGGTTGGCTGAAAATGTAACTTTACTTTATATAAAACTGTGACTTCAGCTGGAAACTGAGAGTTGCCTGTTGCTGATATACGTGGAGCCAACCCCCACACACCTCCCTTTATTCCGACACCTTTTCAGTTTGTGACTTCTTTTCTTCTTAAATGTCTTTCATCTAATTCTTTGCAGACAGGAAAACATATACTAGCACTCCAAATGCACAGAGAACACATGATGCTTCTTTTAGCAAATTTTATAAACCAGGTTGTGCACTTATGCAATTGTTGTCCAATGTCAGGAGACAGATGTACCAGTGGAAAAGTGTGGCGTATGCCAGGTGCATGTGGACTATTTCTGGACAACCACTGGATGCCTGTTGACTCTGGACAACCATGGACTGATTGAGGAAGAGCAGCGAGTCCTACTGAGCTCCACTGATGGCAAAGCCAACCCCAGAATTCCCGGACACACAGCCCCATTCTTGGCACTGCCTTTACCTGAAGGGATGCATGCCATACCAACATTTTTACTATCTCTGTGCACCTTGTCCACCCCACCCCCACCCTGCCAGTCCCACCCCTCTCCCTCTGTACTCAAGGGATTACTGTCAGCCCACGAGGCTGAATTGGGAATGAGGAGAGCAGGTCCAGACCCGTTGGTAAGTCCCAGACTTAAGGGCAGTGACTACATGGAAAATTAAACACACATACTGTACACATACGCATGAAAACACTGAACCCACTGACACACAGCCACAGCTCACAAGCACACCAACATCAAATGCCTTACATAAGCTTTGTGCTAGTGAGTGGTTTGGGGTATGCTTGGGCTGCTAACAAGGTGACAGTGATCTGCACTATCCTGTTCCAAAGCTGGTCATGTTACCCAGAAAGCAAAGCAAAAAGAACCCACAAGGGGCCTGTTTGGAAAGTGCTCTTCAATGGCAAAAAAAAAACAAGAATCATGAAACATGATCAACATAATTGAATCCTTTTTGGTCTCACCTCTCAAAATGATCTGAGTGATCCGTTGCCAGGTCTTATTTCGTAACGGTGCCAAAGCACAATATGTACCGTGTTATCTTGACAGGGAAAATGTAATTGGATTGTTAAAAGGCTTTTTCTCCAACAAAACAGGATCATTATCAAACCTAAACAAGGACAACATGAGTTTAGTTGGGGGGGAGACAAGATCATTAAAAATAGACTCTAAAAATGCATGCACTTCCACCTTGTTTTTTCTCTTTTACTTTCCCTGTAATGACCAAACAAAGGCTATGAATGTCAGGAGGCTCATAAATCTATCAGGGTGTTAATGGAACAGTCCCAGAGGGAAGTTAAACTCAAGTAGGCTTGTCCTTCTAACCGATGTTCACTTCTCAGCAGCTGCTTCCTCTCAAGCCCTCAGGACTTTTTATGGGACTGAAACAAACTCCTGACACCTCCTGCCACAGACTGAAGCACATCCCAGAAAATGCCCCATCCGACGAGAACGAATGGCAGCACTTTGCATTCGCCGCACGACGTGTGAATGTTACGCAAGAGAAAAAAGAGATGCCTGCAGCATTTCGAGGTCAAGCAGGTGTTCTTTTACCAATAACACAATCCACGTGCCGGATTTATATGAGTGCATGAGTAACCAGAAAATTGTTCTGTTGTTGCTCTTCATGAGTTCCAACATAATTGCTCCTTTAATTGCATCCATGTGCTATGTTTCATCTTCTTTCATGTGCAAAAAAATGAAAGGCTCCGTTCATGTAATGATGCTCGAAACATTTTCTCTGTGTGGCACTTTTACGACTTCACAATGAAAACTGATGGCGCTGAATGAAATCTGATTTGTCATCGGCGCTGGTCTTGAAGTGATATTTTGGGTTCTGTCCTGTTGCAATATCTATGACATTTGCAATTACATGTCCGGCAATCTCTCGCCACAACTGCTCATTAAAAGTGGAGCAGAAAAGCGGCCTGGTGTAATTCCTGTGGACTCAGACGGAGCTGACTACGACCGTAATAACAGACCCCGATGTCCTGCTGCTGCTGCTCGGCTCTGCTTCACAAACACACAGCTGCTCAAATCCATTGTTGCTCCAGGTGCTGAATCTGCGTGCATGCATACACAAATACACACAGATCAACAAACATGCCTTTCAACTCCCGGTTTAAACTGTTTTGCAGCGTTGTCGAAATCTTTTTAATTTGATTTTGATAGCAGACTTTCGATTGGTATCAGTTAACGACTGTAATAACTCAAATAAGGTTGTTTTATTTTTATAGGGTTTCTGAACAGGAACATAACTACTGTACGTTTTCTCCATTCTGACTTTAACGTGCAACATTTCCTTATTTAGCTTCATATTATATTTAAGTTTCAGGCTGACCTTATTTTATTTAACAGCAACTGAATTTACTTTAGTTAGTCTGGAAGCAATATTACTTTTTTGTTAGACAGGGTTTAGAATAGCTTTAGTGTATCTTATCTCTTCTTTAAATTTAACTAGATTACTATACTGCACAAATACGCTCCCATGCTGTCATAACATTAACTCGTGTGCATAAAAACAAGATGTGAATAACATTAAACAACCTTATAAGTCCTCAGAAACTTACCAGAGTGTCTACGGTTCATGAGTACTGACACATCGAGCGTCATGCAGAATGTTCAAGGTGAGTTGACAGATTTTTTTCCACCTGTCCTGCCTTTACCGCCATCTCTCTGCTTCACACCTGCAGTTTAAGCGAAGATGCTTATCACAGTCTGAGTCATATCTCTTGCTTCGTCTTCTCTTTTCTCTCTTTACCCCTCTAATCTTTTTGTTAACCCTTGTCAGCTCTTTGAAGACTCCCTGACAATTTTGCGTTTACACCTGAGCTAAACAAAGCGAGCGATGGGGGACGACTGAGGGACGGACAGAATAAAACGCCACAGGCATTTCCTCGTGAGGAATTTAGTTTATGTCTACAAAAAAAATTACAAACGATTTGCGGAAAAACAGCACATTAGCAAATGCGAATTGCTCATTTCCTCTTAACCAGATGATAGCTATGGTCTTTTGTCATGCAAATAACCAGTAGCTAAGATCATAGCTTGATCCACGGAGGATCAAAGGCGGAGGAGAAACTCAGAAACCCCCTTCAAAGTGAAAACTACAAAGGAAAGTATGATACCCCGTGTGAGAGTGTCTGAGTGTGGTTATAAAGCATGCTGTGCCCTGACTCATTTGCTGGACCTCAGTAAGTAAGAAATGTTTTCTAAAAAAGGAAAGGTACCAATTACATCTCTGGACTGGCTCCTTCTCACGGTACCGCCCCTCCATTTCCTTCCTTCTCAGAGTCTCTCTCTCTCTTTTCTCTGCGAGTCCCTGGACACAGAGGGACAGATCTGCCCCTATAAACAGCTACCATCTCCCTGGGTAATAAACAGAGAGGAATATCTGGCTCTGGGCTCTGAAAAGACAACATTGTCCATGTAGGATCTACACCCAGAGGAGAGGCATCCCCTAAATAGCAGTTGAATCTCACAACCCTTAACTCAGGATCGTAACCCAGTGGGTGATGGTGACAGCGAGAGGGGAGGTGAACTGCTGAAGGATCAGGATTAGAAATACTTCTTTTTTTTTTTTATCCCAGAGGGGAAATTGCTTAATGATGTTTGAGGGTTTCATAATTCCATTGATCCCTATTACACTAACATCTGTAAATCGGTGACTTTTTAATGGAAAAAACTCAATGGAAAAAAAAAAAGTTTTTCTCTCCATTTAAAAAAAAAACAAAACTAAATGCTTATGTTATTGCAAAAATTTTAACACAATAACAGCAACTTTAACTGTACATCAGCTGTTTTTGTTTTGGTCACTTGGCGACAGGATCATTCTAAAACAAGCCGACATCCAGATGGGCCTAATACGTTGTCATAAGTCTAACAATTACTCTTCTGTTTGCTCTGTATTGTTTTCTGCCAACTGTTGTGAAAAATAATCCCACTGTTTAGCAAGTTGTTGGACTTTTCCTCTCGGTTGTACTGTTTGCTAAAAACACCTACTTTCTGGTAGCTGGTTTTAAAAGGCGACACATTTCATGAATATTTTCAATAGCCACTCTGAGTGAGCCCTTTCACACAAGCCAAAAAGGTTAGCGGGTTCATTGGCTATAGCAGGATTAGTAGCTTTTGTTAGGATGAAACAATTAAAGACATTACCTTGGGCCTTATTAGACTGTGAATGTTGAAAAGTTGGGATTTCCTGTAATTATATGACTTCACAATAAAACGATTAATCAAAAGTTTTTGATAAATATTAGTATGATTCAAGAGCATATTCATCCACTACAAAATGACACGCTATGTGTTGCACTATGCGATGAAAAGTGAATGGATGTGGACATATGCAGCCATGTAGTTAGAGAATCCAGCGTGGAGGAGCCATGCTGGGAGAGGGGGCAGGACATCATCCCTCCACCAGACCCCTTGGTGTGCTCGACTGACCTGAGGCTGTGACCCTCACCGGTGGGAGAAAACTTGACTTCAATCACACTCTATTACTCATCCCGCTACCTCCTTCGTCCAGTCACACACTTCGACTCACACGGATGCACACACGTAGTAAAGCTGCTCCAAGGCTGCTGACTCCAATTAAACGAGGTGTGACCGAAGTCACAAATCATACACCGGCGTTAAACTGACACAGTGGACACAAAGAAATATCATCTAACCGCTCTGTGAATGTGCATACTGCTTGTATCAGAAGGTAACCTGATTCTTCTTATTGGATAAATGGGAGGTTGGGGAGGTGTGAGGTTCTTGGGGGTATCCTGGGTCTGTTTCACATTAGCCAGCCGTGATATGCGGCCTTCTGTGTCAGCGGCGGAGCTCTCAGCTGTATTGATGGGCGCACAAGGGTTATGACAGCAGAGAGAAAGGCTCGGCAGCCTGTTGCTCCATTGCCTGCACTCCGAGGGACATTAGGTCAGCGTACCCCCACCCCTCCTTTCTCTCCCCACCAGCTCTGAATTCCCCAATGAACAACACATTCCTCCTTCCCAGTCCCTCTGTTTATGACACGCCATCCTTTGAAGCAGCGTGTGAGTGTTTGTGTACGTGTATGTGAACGGGTGCACGAATGAGTGTGTGTTTGTGTGCTAGCCTTGAGCAACAGAGCCCTAGTGAATACATAAACGTTCCAGCATGGATGCTATCAAAGTCGGACCGTGTGTTTGACCGTGTTCTAAGCGCTCTGTGGATGAGACACACCTGAGCAGGTATGATAAGGGCATACATCTGCGCGACAGCTGTTTTTTACATCGCCGAACCCAAGGCGGAATCTAGGCCAATTGAATTACACGGAGAGAGGGAGAGTGCATGAGAGCGATGGGTGGAGGAGAAAGCTGTGAGTCATCACCAAACTTGGGATGCGCTCATTTTAAAAGGCAGAGACAGAAAGAGGGAGAGAGAGAGAGAGGGGAAGGCCGGGTGTTGAGACAAAGAAAAACAAATGAGTTGCTTTTCTAATTAAAGCAGCTCCAAAGACGAGGGTGGGGGTGTTAGGGAGTTGGGGGGAGGTGGAGGTCAAAGCTAGCTGAGTCATTCCTTTACACCCATTTCCTGTGATCGGGGCACTTTGAAAGCAGACAGCAGGGTGAAATTATATGTATGGATTGTGCAGCCCTTCCTCGTTCTCCTCCTGTTCAATGCACGCTCACACGCAATATTATGCAGCCTTTGACTACGCTCAGACACAGCAGCATAGATGTGCAATATGTACACATGCACACACATATATGTGAACTCACACCTGCACGGACAGCAGCATACACAATAGAGCTTTTGTCATGTCTGTATTAAGAGGAAACAAAACTGAAAAGAAAGGCAAGGCAGGGAATTTTTTAAAACTTTACTGTTGCTCACTGTTTTTCCATGCATCTGACATGTTCTTACTTGTTCTTAAATATTACACAATTCTACACTATGCTGAGCAATGTTGAATATGTTGCACAGTACAGACAGCAGGGTAGCCTTTTTGGGGGCTTTATTAGATAGGACAGTTGAAAGAGAGACAGGAAAGTGGGGGAAGGGGATGCAGCAAAGGGCCATGAGCGGGATTTGAACCTATGGCTGCTGCTGCATTGGAGACTATGGCCCCTGTAGATAGGTCACCAGCTCAACCAGGTGAGCTACAGCAGCAGTCTTTTTTAGTCAGCAATTTAGATTGTGTCAATCTTGTAAACTCTGCACATTCTACCTACTACACAACTGTACATGGTCGATGTTTTTACAAGCTACTTTAAGATGTAGTTTCATTTCTGCTGGTAATAAGCCAGCTTTATAGTCACAATGCAACATTTTGAAAGCCAGATTTGTGGTTGTAATGGAGCATGGTTTCACTGCTTTCATTTTAGAAAAGCATCGACATACTTCCTCAACCGCTGCTTTTAATCACGCTTGTTTTCTGTATGCCTCAGTTTTGGCGGTGGTCTTTTAATCTCGGTCTACACCCGACTGCTTCCTCCACTTCAAGGCAGCAGGCAAATAAATTAGACTTGACAACAGCTTTAGCATACACACTCACATATACTGTACACATACAAACACATGTGCTCAACACACACTGTTGGGCAGGTATAACAGAACCCAGACTCTGGAAGTAGGCACTAATTCAAGCCAGCGTACCTCAGCATCAGCAATACAGTCCGGCCCTCTGGCACCGCTGAATCATAAAGGCTAACTCTCAATACACCGGGATGGCTTAGAGCTTCACACACAACATGCCTTTCCTCGTAGCATCTGAGCAATCGTTGGCAAAATTAATTGAGACTGATCAGCTTTCTGACTACAATGATGATAAAGAGGGAGTTATTAAAGTCTGAATCATTCGACTGAGGTCCAGTGAGCAATTATAAACCGTATCTGTAGTGGATTTTCGGTTCACACCACCTGATGAACATATGTGACTATGCCACTGAGTGTGGTCCTTGTTTCTCTTGGATATACCCGCTGGTCTCTCAAGTGCAAAAAGGTGCAAAGAAGAAAGGCCATGTGCTGTAAAGAGCACCTAGATCTGATGGTGCCTCCCGTGCGTGGCCACCCAAGAGTACAGGATGTGAACTAATGCGTTACAGTCAGAAACCATACTCCCCTAAGATAAAAAAAATAGGCTCAGGGATGAGTCTGGAAGGCACCCAAAGGTCTGTCAGTAGTCAATGCTAACTGACAGGAAAGTCCAACAGTAAGAGCAACAGGAAGAGGAAACTCTCCCCCACAACATCCTGGATGGCCTGCCTATGTGTGACTGGATATTTTCAGACACTGCGCAGGATTTCAGTCTGTATTTGCACTTCACAGCTGGTATTGACATGGCAGAGTTTTAGTGTCTCATTAGTGACTTAAAAACATCTGTGTTCCAGTGTGTGTGTGTGTGTACACTATTATGCAACGGCGGGGAAAGTAATGTCGATCAACTGACAGAGATATTTACAGTTTGTCTTGAATATTTGTATCATGGTTGTCTGTCTGCTGGTTTTCTTGTTTGTTATTGCCGTCTCACCACATCAGTTCTCATCTATTCACGCCACTTGAGACAATTCAGAAGAGGCTGGGGTGGTTTTTCTCACCAAGCCGTCTCTCTTTCCACCTTGTTTGCGAAGCCCCATTGAAGTCTTCCTTCCCTTTTAAGTCCCATAGTCATCTAATGGTCAGAGAGTGTGTATCCAGACATCCTGAGTCACTTATGATGCGGGTTCCTTTCTGTGGGAAAGGTTGACCATGTGTGCTGTGCTCGATCGTTCATTGCTCATAAACAGTAGGAGCACAGCCTGCGATGTTAAATAAACTAGCCGCCACAACATGTCGTCGCTCCCGTTAACTAGCGTGAAAACAACAACCACACAGTCAGATGAAAAGGCTGGAGCGGGGTCACACAACTGCTCCGCTCATGTGCCACTGTCGCTTTGATAGATAATCCCGGGGCTCTTTCTTGTTTTATAAGCTCAACTGCTAGACGGCTGCTGTCTCGCGCACTTGTACAGCTGTAGGATGTGGGTCCGATGCAGAGGCTGCCACAAAGCTGGTGTTGCCTCCAGGTGGAATATGCAAACAGATACTGCTTTGTATGACAATAAGTGAGCTGTTGGTGTCCTTCACAGGCTGGACTGAGCACTAAAAAAAAGTATCATTGAGGAAAATAAAGTGATCACTCTTGATGGGTTCAGTAGGACATTTGATGTCACAGAAGCGATGAAGAGAAGCGTCATGGGTGGTCACTGTCTATAAATATCAGACTCGGGAGGTTCCTCCGCTCTCTGTCCTCGTGCCCACGTACAGCAACCTTTTCACCTCGAACATTTACAACCTCTTGATTCAGTGTGTCTATTTCACATCCTCCACCGTCTGCTCTGCTCTATCTATCTGCATTCCTCCCTGCGAGTTTCTGTCTTTCTCTCCGAGGCGCACAGACATGGGTCTATTTGCTTGAATTTCTCATTTCCTGTTTGGGGTGTGTATCCTATCCCTTGTTCTCGTGCCCAGCACACATCAAACACTCATGCAGCTCGAAATGAGAAAAAGAGACAGAGAGGACGATACACGGAAAGCATATAAATGAGGGAATGATGTCAAAATTAGATGTGAATGGGAAAGGGTTTGTGTTTGAAGAGAATCGGGATGAACATATGAGGACAGTGGAAAGGAAAATCCAGGGTGATGACAGAGACATAGGAGAAACCAAAGGAAAATTAAAAAGGAGTAGGAAATACAAAGTGGTCAATTATCATAATATCCACTGATGTAACGGCAGACTCTTGCCAAAAGCTGAGTTCATACTGCAAGATCGCTCTCCTTTCTTATCTAATTTTTAAGGAATCTGGGCTGCTTTCACTTCCCATTGCAATTTGTTTTTATTTATTCTAATTATCTGTTTAGTCATTTTCTAAATTTACTTTTACAAGGCTGTGGTGCCAGTCGATCAGGAGGGGGCCAGTGGGTACGAGCCATTAAAAACAACCTCCCATAGTCTGCTTCACATTTCCACCGTAAAGAACTGACTCCATTCAGGCTGTGTGTGGGCTTACACTCAGGTATGGAGTTGGTGGTTTCGCTGGCCAACGTAGCTATCCTTACTGTATGAGTTCATGAGTCAAAACTGCCTGTTTGATTGGAAAAAATGTTCTCATAGTCTGTTCTACCAGCAAATATGATATAAAACCAAACACTGCTTTTAAAAAGAAAAGTTATAGCGCAGAAATAAAAGGAGATGGAATGATGAGGGATGGCAGGGTCTACTGGATGAATTTGAAACAACCAATTAAAAAGATGTTTCCATTTACTCTGTTTTCAATTGCCCTTTTTATGACCAAGTTTTTCTTTGTGGAAAGAATTAACAATTTCTTCCTAATTTCACAGCAAAAGGAATGATAGAAATTTGAACAGAAACAACTAAACCACCTCTGTAAAAGTCTTTGATTTGTGAAATATTAAAGCAATTTTGTCATAATCAAGCACAGAAAACACCTGAACTAGCTACTACTTAGGGTTGTAATTAAAATGCAAAAGTATAAATATTTTTGTTCATGTGGATTCATATCGTTCAAATCATATCTGCTCACCGGGACTTTAACTGTGAGCTGAAGATAACAACTTTATTTTATACTTAAAACAGCCCCGCAAGAAATGTAAGCAAACGCTCAACAAAATATAAACACAAATGCTTTCTATACCCTCCTCCAGTCCCCACCCTAACCACCCTGCTACAAGTCCAAGAAACACAGTAGAAAAAAAAAAAAAAACACAGAGGAGGTTTTAATGTGGAAAGGTAAAGCAGCAGTAGAATATTTAGGCAGGTATGCATCACGGTTCTTTTTCCAATTACACTAAGTTTCCAACTTCTCCTTCTCCTGCACCACAAATAACTTTTGGTGAACATGCAGTGTGTCATTTCGGGATGTTGGTTTACACACCGGCTGATGGCTATTCTCATCACAGGGGGTTTCACTGGGACGTGGAGGCAAGACTTCGTAATTCTGTGGTATAATGTGAGCAATCAGTACAATTCGTGACAAAGAAACTATCAGAGATAAAATGCTGGCTCACAGTTAAACCAAATGTTTAAACCAGGCACACGCAAGAGGGACAGAAATAAAAAAAAATAGGAGGGAAGGTGGAACTTGAGAGGGTTTTTTTTCACAATTTATCTTTCATTTGGCTTTAAGTCCTTTGCCTGGCCAGCTAGAAAAACATATGGTTCAAATAAGTGCGACCCCCCACAGACTCCCTGAAGTCAAGCACTCATTAGTGAATTATTTGGACAGAGCAGAGGAGACTGTTGCTATTTCAGCTTCTACAAAATACTGGCAAACAGTCATGACGGTCGAGGGGGTGGAGTAACAGAGTTGAAGGGGGGTCCTCTAAACACTCACTACAAAATGGTCTTATATGCTACAGGATAATAAATAGTAAGAAGGTCTGGAACAGGCCTATGTAACAATATACACCACTCACTTTGAGATCTCATCATTCACTGGCTTGCGGCCCTGGAATGTCACTCACATTCCCCCTGACCTTCATCTGTCTCTTTCTCTAGTTGCTCGTATATCTCTGCGCTCCTCTATTTGTGTTTGTTTTAACTTTCTCAGGACCCCTCCAACGCCCATGCTCATGCATCGTACACCCGAGAGGACAGCAATTTCCCTCCTCCCTCCTCCCAGCAAGCCAGATTTTCTCTACCTCTCTCCCTCCCACATGTCTCTCCCACTCACTGTCTGCGTTTACTCTCATGTGGGGCTGAGGCTGTAACGTCAGCTCGCTCGCAGTCAATCTTGTCGTGGTTTTTTTTATTTTTTTTTCCATCCCTCAAGCGCTACTAGTAAAACCATCACAGAACTAGACGTGTTATGGCTCAGGAAAAGAGGCGAGTCATAGCTAATCTTGCTAAGAGAAAGTGAACTCACACTCTGAGGTTAGTAAGTGTACGACAGGGGTCACGGTGAGTCATCCAAGTGTTTGGCCTCTTACTCTTCACTGCGGGATGTTGCATGTGAGTCAGGGCAGCAGACTGGACTGGGCTGTATCCTCTGTGTCACATGCTTCTCTTAAATGTCTCTTTTTTTCTGTTGAACTTATAACCCTAACCAACCAAAACCCAAATACCCAAAACCACAAACCTATATCTGAAAGAGTTGACATTCTGGTGCCCAAGACAAATGTCCCTCTCCTAATGTCACTGACCCACAGCACTGGATCTCACTCCAGGCATTATAGAGTTCCTGGGAATGGAAAAGTGCTTCAGCCTGGATGTGTTTCTGCTTAAGGTTGCGTGATGTTTTTACAAATAAGCTACATGGGGCTGGGGCGGGTCAGATGCCATGTGTGAGTGAGTAAAGTTGTGGACATGTGCACCTGTGCCGTGTCCCCTCAGCGCTGCATTTTGTGGTCGCTGGAGAACAACCGTGACGCAGAAAAAACTTCCACTCCAACATCCTCAAGCCCGAGGGCACCTGGAAGACAAATAAAACGACTTGTGACCGAAGCTGTACTTTTCTGTGACACGAGCCAACGTTTCATATAAATGGGACTTTTTGCTGCGCAGCGAGGTGCATATTTGTCGACAGGTTGCGTATTTAAAGCAACAATTCCAGACAGTTGGCCGCCATGTGAGTCATTTAGCTAATCTTTACCTAATGATTTGGTAATGACACATGACTCATTATCTTATTTTTTTTCTGGTTAACCTCATATGAAAATAGCCCGCTCTATCAGCAGTCTAATGGGTACCTTCAAACCCAACCCAACTGGTTGTGCTGCTCAGTTTTATAGGTATGTCATGGGGGTGTGTGTGTGTGTTTCTTTTTGTATGTGCTGACCCCTGCTGGATAATACACTAAAAGAACTCAAATGGAAATATCACTCCTACTTTATACTGAAATGACATTGTTCTATCTCATCTACACACACATTTTACTTATATCTAAAAATAATGGGACACCAAAGAAAAGCATTTGGCTCTTAGATTGGCAAACACAAAACACAGACACATTCATTATGGAGGAACCTTGGTAAAAACATGTAGCTTCCACCTTGACATATAAACCTCACCACAAGTTGCATGTTGTTATTCCACCACAGTTGCATTTGACTAACTCAACCAAGAAGCAAATTATGCGGTTTCGTGTCGTTGTCGTGAGGGTTTGGTTTGTTATTCCTGCAGTGTATGTGTGCTTTCAAACAATAAAGCATTTTAACATCACCTACCAGTCCAATAATTGCCCCTGATATCAATTTTCGTCATGCTCCTCCGGTGAAAGGCTCTTTGTGCTTTCGAGCTAACTTCACTAATGACAAATGACAGTTCCAGCAAAATCAGACTTTGCGACCTTTGCGACCATCCAGTCAATGGCGCACGTATCGGAAAACGGCAGTGAGAAGAAGATGGCGGAAGGAGGTAATGATGCGGAGCTACTCAAGGAGAAGGCGAATAAGTACTTCAAAGGTAATTTGGACGACCTGTCAAGTCAATGACTTTTTTCAGCAGTTCATAACAGACAACGGTGTGACCGCTAATTACCGTGGCGGCGTGATTGCATTGCCGTTTACTTCAACCGGAGCCGGTCGCAAACATTAGGCTAAGCTAACACTGCTTAGAGAGCATGCTAACTGTAAAGCCCATTCATTGAACTGTGCAGCGCTCAACTGAAACGGTCGCTAGCTGCTAGCTAGCTAGCTGCACTCTCAGCAGCATCGATGGTAAACCCATGCCGTCACTCGTGTCATGTACACGGCCAGCTTGTTTAGATTTGGCACTTTATGTGGGATTAACTGTGTGGCCCTGCGCTGTGTTAAATAGTAACTCAGTTGTTTGTATTTTGTCTTGACAAAGGGATACCGTGTAGTTTTAAGGGAGGATGAGTTACAACTCCTAGAATATTCTGTTAGCCGGCGGGTGTGAGTGAGCAGCAGCAGCAGCAGCTAGTCAGAGCCGCCGGAACTTATATCAGCAGTTCTCTGCTTGTGGCTCTCTGTGATTTGGTCGCCAGTTCTACCTGATGCAAAATACCGGAGAGTTGTTTTTTTACACTAATGTAAAGTTATAAGGCGAACCCTTTCGGATCTCCTTGTAGTTTAGGGATTTATAGAGGCCCGGTGTTCCGGAGTTCAACTGGTGTTTTAACCGCCGGTGACAATACGCGTGCGTCAGGCCGCAGTTCTAGAGGTGACTGTGCAGATGCCTGTTCAAAACAACATAAACACGAATAAATCATTTACAGAATGTCGGTGTGGTCAGTGTTAACGCCTGTCTCTTACAGTTAAATGTAAGAACAACCTCAGTGTCAACCACGTGGTTTCCATAAGAGACATGAGACTGGTAATTTACCCACATGTTTAATAATAATGTTAAAACCTTCAGTATACTTCTTGTGTAATATTACCTGAATAATTTATGCATTATGGTCCCCTACAAGATGATATAAAATTCACATTTTTCTGACGGGTCTAAATGGTAAGAATGCAAACAACAAAAGAGTAAATAATATACCATTTTATAGTCAAACAAATGACCTGACTAATTTTTAAAAATTAATTTAAGACTGCACTAAATTATACATGGAAAACCCCATGGATCCAGTGATTCCCTATGAGCACGCACACTAGACACAGTGGAAAGAAAACTACTTCCTTTTAACAGAAAGAGACCTCCAGCACAGCGATAAGCTGGGTAATTAGCATCATTTAATCTTTTATCACTCCTTAAGACCAGAGCGAGTGTTTT
The DNA here is from genome assembly GCF_000690725.1 of Stegastes partitus. Lineage (NCBI taxonomy): Eukaryota > Metazoa > Chordata > Actinopteri > Pomacentridae > Stegastes > Stegastes partitus. The sequence continues at coordinate 27,932 of NW_007579670.1, read as the reverse complement.
GATTATATTGTTGCACGGAGCTATTTGAATTTGACAGATTTCTGGTAGTAGCGCATGTATAACCTCCCAGTGTAGTTACAATAAGCCCTAAGCATCACATTGTGCGTCGGTAATACCACAATTTCCCCCAGCTTGAATCATTCAAGTTTTACTTTTGCAGTCACAACAAGATTTATGATTCAGATAACGATTGTTTTTGAGACCAAAATTAATATACCAGCAGACTGTTCTATGTGAAAAAAGATGGAAGGAAGTTCTTAAAATATAGAGACATGTATTTCATACTCCTACACAGTCTGTCTCTTACATCTGATAAACACTAGTTAATCGGAAACTACATCATTAGCAGAGATGACGCTGCGATGAGTCATGCTAGGTGCAAGGGAAAGGCTGTCTGTTGTAGGATGGGCAGGATTGTGTTTTGTCTGAGGTACCCTGCACAAAATAGGGTTTGATGTTTATTCCAAACAGTTGCAGTGCAATTTCCTGTCTCAAAATGTTTTTCTTCCTTCCTGTAGAGATTATCCTTTTAAACTAACAGGTAGTGTTGCTCGGGCAACATCACATAAATTGCAAAATTGGACTTAAGTTTGTTGTCTTCTTGTCAAGGCCATGATGTGGTAATAAACAGTGTTTAATATTATAACTCAGTCATCAGATATTTTATTAAAATTCAATCAAGTACACCCATGTGCTGAAGCAAGCATTTTAAATTCATGTAAAACTCTGACATTTGTGCGATCTATCTTAGCTGTTTTCATGAAAGGTCTCAAATTTAGTGTTGTACTTTATACAATGTAAAACACTATATATATCTAAGTAATGTAGGCTTCTAAGCATTTGCGCTCTCAGACTTGTTGCGTATGTAATGCTACACAGTTGAGTGACTAGTGGCTGTCTCCTTACAGAATGCTCACTAATGGGATTAAAGGATGTCTCATAACTTCCATTTTCCAGAGTAAAGTGGGCAGAGTTGTCCTTGCACAGAAGTTGTGTGTGTCTGTGTGTGTCACCTGGATCTGAAATATTGTGTATCGTGAATATATATGGTAACATGAGCCTATATTTCTATCTTGGATGTTGATTATTGTGGTAAAGCGGAAATGTTGTTCATGGATTTACTGATACAGCTTTCTTCCTGTGATAGCTGATTGAAATCTATCATCTGTATCACTAATATCTCTTCATAGACACTATATAACCTTACTATACTGTCCTTACATAGTAAATAAAACCACTCATCATCATATGCACAATATTATTATTTTGATTTCTTATTATGTACGTGACAAAACATAGAATACTGAACTGAACCTACCATACTAATCAGTTGAATAATGGTCTCAAAACTCATTCTAATTTTAAGCCTTATTGTTGAGCTAAAGTATATAATCACAAGCAGTGTTTGACCAGTGAGGATGGAACATTTGTTTTTCAGAGAAAGACTACGAAAATGCTATCAAGTACTACTCAGAGGCCGTGGAGCTCAATCCATCCAATGCCATCTACTACAGCAACCGAAGCCTGGCATACCTACGCACAGAGTGCTATGGGTATGCCCTGGCGGATGCGACGAAGGCCCTGGAGATAGACAAAAACTACATAAAGGGATATTACCGCCGTGCCACCTCCAACATGGCACTGGGCAAGTTTAAAGCTGCACTTAAGGACTATGAGACGGTAAGAGATATGGCATCTTTGACCATCAGCAGCCATGTAGTGTGCACCTAGAACATACAGGATATTAGCAAAGTGTACAGTATAACTAATTGTTTTCCCTGATGTTCTCAAAAGATTTAACTCTCTCGTTCCATCTGTCGACATGTTATCGTCAGTTAGATTCTTAATGTTGCCTCAATACCCCGAAATAGGGATTAACCTTTAATCCAGTCAGGATGCCAGCGTGTGAAGGCACTCATACGACAGCTAATTCAGTGTCTATTGTTGCTTGAGCTGTTCTCTATTGTTACTGGGACTGTGGAAACAAGGACCTCTAAAGCTCAGCCTTAGTCAGCAACCAGACCATTTGCCAAACAAAAAGAGGGTTATTAGTGTTAAAGGTTGGAGCCATCTGTTTATAGATCTCTTGAATGTGTATGGAAGAACTTTGTGTGATTGAATAGTTTTCATGTTTTCCGTCCACAGAACCACACAGAGATAATGGTTCTCTAAAACTGTTTACATACCATAATTAAGAAATTGGATCCTTAATGTGCTTTTATAACCATCTACATCCTCCTCTTTGCAGCTACGCTGAGTCGCTGCCTTTCTGTCTGGCTCGATGCTAGATGATAATTAACCAGTGTGTTCTTTTCCATGTCATTTTCCTGCTCTGATGATAGGTAGTGAGGGTCCGACCAAATGACAAGGATGCAAGGATGAAGTATCAGGAATGTAACAAGATTGTGAAGCAGAAGGCTTTCGAGAGAGCCATTGCCAGTGATGAGATCAAAAAATCTGTTGTTGACTCACTGGACATCGAAAACATGAGTAAGTTTCCTCTATGATTATTTGTCAATCAATATATATATATATATATTATAATGTGCTTTAATCAGATTTGCAGAGATTGTTTGGAACACTATGTCGCTTGGAAAGCAGCTAAAGATAACAAAGTGCTCTGGTGTGAACCATCTGATTCTTCACTGAAATTAGGATGATCTTGTATTTCAGCGATCGAGGATGACTACGTAGGCCCCAAACTTGAAGACGGGAAGGTCACATTGAAGTTCATGAAAGAGATGATGGAGTGGTTCCAGGACCAGAAGAAACTGCACAGAAAGTGTGCTTATCAGGTGTGTACTCTATCAAACACACAACACTCACTGAAGTCAACTTTCTGTACCTGTAATTAAACTTTATTCTACTCTTTCAGATTTTGGTGCAAGTTAAAGATGTTCTATCAAAACTACCAAGTCTTGTTGAAATCACATTAAAAGAGGTAAGGACCTATCAGATAATCACTAGTAAAGTAATGTAAAACTTACATTAGTTCACTAACAATAAGTGCAACAATAGAACAGGATCATATTCTTTGATTACCAGCTTTATGATCTGCCTATTACAGGGGGAGTTGAGCTCTATTTAAAATGTTCTTTCTTTTTGCCACAGACAGAAAAAATAACTATTTGTGGTGACACCCATGGGCAATACTACGATCTCCTCAACATCTTCAAGCTGAACGGCTTACCCTCAGAGACCAACCCTTATGTATCCTTTGATTTGCGGAACAGCCACGCGTCATATTGTACATTTGTCTTGAGTGAAGTCCCAGTTTGTACTATTTTGTGTTTGAAACGACAACAGCCAAATGCCTCAAATCCCAAACTTGTGCGTCATAGTGCTTAACCGCAGAATTTAGCTGTTCAATGGCGACTTTGTGGATCGTGGCTCTTTCTCCGTCGAGGTCATTCTTACCCTGTTTGGCTTCAAGCTGCTCTACCCTAACAACTTCCACGTGCTTAGAGGTAAGAGCACTCACGCTGTGTGTGTGTGGGCGCATGGGTCTGTGGATGCATGTGTCGTAGCTGCCAGACCATTCATACGTCATGCTAAGTAAATATCTGTTGTCATAAACTTTAAAGAGCAGCACAGAATGTCATTTATGGGTCACTGTCGTTTTCACATTTCATCTGGTTTCTACTGATAGACCACAGACATTGTTATTACAGTATTTAAACAGAAGTGTACGATAGACAATAAGCAGCTTTATACCTGCAGGTAACCATGAGACGGACAACATGAACCAGATGTATGGATTTGAAGGGGAGGTCAAAGCCAAGTACACAGCCCAGATGTTTCAGCTTTTCAGCGAGGTCTTCCAGTGGCTGCCTCTCGCACAGTGTATCAACAGCAAAGTGCTGGTAAGCTTTGGCAGCACAAAAGAAGTCACACAGAAGTGTAGTGAATTTTGAAACTATTTGGACTGTGTAAAATCCGTAAATTCCAGAGTATGGAGTATTGAATATAAGCCGCACCCACGAGCTTTAAAAATAAAACAAGGTTTGTACATGTATAGGCAGCACTTGTCTATAAGCCGTAAGTGTCCACGCTGTAACATGAGATATTTACAAAGAACGATGTTACACAAAAGATCATTTAAACTTTTAGTAAAATACGTACCGGTAACATACGCAAATACGTACCGTAGATGCTTTTTTCCAAACAGTGCCTGTAACACGGCTGGTTAAGAAAATAAAAACTACAGCAGCCTACCAGGAAAAGTCATTGATCACTATCTTCGTCTTCCTCCTGCGCACTAAAACCACTAAAGTCGTCTTCTTCAGTGTCGGAATTGAACAGCCTCAGAATTACTTCGTCACAATGTCACTTTCGTCTCGAGCCAAATTCATAAAAAGCGTAAAAATCCATAAATTAGCCGCATCATTGTTTAAGCTGCAGTGTTCAAAGCGTGTGGAAAAAAATAGCGGCTTATAGTCCAGAATTTACGGTATATATTTTTTCTATTACTCCTCTGCACCATGTGCTAAACCACGTGCTTCATTTATCTGTCAGTAAAAGGCTAAGCTAGTCGTTTAGTCCTTAAATCCAAAAAGTTCCAAAATGTCTTTTTAAGTCTGAGCTGCAGTGCAGTTATGTCTTTATGTGCTCCGTCAACATAATGTTTCAAACTAAATATATTACAAGATTTTTGGCATTTGTGAATTGATTCATAATTAAATATTATTCTTATGTAAATCTGTGTTTTTTCCACTTACCTACTGGTTGATACCAAAACTCTGTCGCCACTTGCAATAGTGTAAAATCTTTAGTGTAATCTTTCCACCTGCGACGGGGTTTGGTGTTGTAAAGGTACTTTCTGCTGATAAGATATTGTGTACTGATGCCTGCCGCTGTTAAGGATTTTTTAAAACCCTTCTTTTCACAGTGGTTGGATGTTTTGTACTTTTGCACTCACAGATCTGATATGATTCTCCTTCTAAGGTAATGCACGGAGGGCTGTTCAGTGAAGATGGTGTCACATTGGAGGATCTCAGGAAGATTGACAGGAATAGACAGCCTCCTGACTCAGGTAGGGTCAGACTCCAAATCACCATCGGTGTACAACTCTTTCAGAAAACATTTTTAGAAAGGAGAATGGGCATATTTCAACACCCTCTGCTGCTCTTTGACAGGTCCCATGTGCGACCTTCTTTGGTCAGATCCACAGCCTCAGGTCAGTTCCCACTGTTTTATATATCAGTAAATCTGTTTCCGTCATGTCATCCACGAGTTTGAGTTTTCTTATTTTGGATTGCTAATTATTTTCTTCCTCTTCTGTCTTTCATGCAGACTGGCCGATCAATCAGCAAGCGGGGAGTGAGTTGCCAGTTTGGGCCAGACGTGACGGAGCGCTTCCTGGACCAGAACAAGCTGGACTACATCGTGCGTAGTCATGAGGTTAAAGCTGAGGGCTACGAGGTCACTCACTCAGGGAAGTGCATCACCGTGTTCTCAGCACCCAACTACTGGTACGTAATCACATTATCTAACTCAAATGCTGAGTCAGCGGTTACTAAGGCTGTACATTAAAACTTATTGATGTTCTGCATCTTCTGTCCTCTCCAGTGATCAGATGGGAAACAAAGGAGCATATATCCACCTCAGGGGATCAGACCTCAAGCCAGAATTTCACCAGTTCACTGCTGTGGTCAGTATCTTGTACTGTAGTGTGTAAGAAAAAAAAAAAGATCTATTCATGGTTTGTGGAAATACTGTTACTATTTTCAGTTGTTACGTTTTGTGTGCATTGTTTTTGATAACAATTTACTTTAGAGCTTCATTGTGCACATTCTAATTATATGTTTAGCTCTTAGTCCGTGGTTACAGTGAAATCTAATAGGCCTCAAGCTTTAGTTATACTCCTATGTTGAATTTCGAAGTAAGCTCCACTTAGTCTATGCAAGTGGCCTACGCTGTTGTCAGCATTTCTACTTCCTGTCTATGTCGCTCTGCAACTGCACCAACCAAAGGCTAGTTAGCAGGGGTTTCTATGCCACGGTGTTTGAGATGCTTTGTGTACTTGGACCAATGGCAAAAAAATATTGAACATTAACTTTTACCAAGACGATACAATCATTTCCCTTCTTCTTCTTTTTTTTTTTAAATCTTATTTTTCCTAAATAGTCATAAACTGAAACATCTGGTTATAGAGTCCCTTCAGATAAGCAGTTTATTAAAATGTTGCATCATAACCAACTGGAATAAATTCAAAAATAAGGGAAAACACTCAAATAAATACTGAAAACACAAGTTTGGCTTTAATTTGTGGACGTTAACTTCGCAGCAGGCTGGCAGTGATTTAATTTGGCAGCCAAGTTACCAGAACTATCAACAAACTTGCTGTGGCGGATCCTAACATTTGTCTTCCTCACGTTCTCCTTTTACAGCCTCATCCGAATGTCAAGCCCATGGCGTATGCCAACACGCTAATGCAGTTGGGGATGATGTAGAGGCCACGCTAATCTGTCTGTGACACTGATGACCTCCCATCGGACCTGAACCATCCCTGCCACCTCATTCCCTCCAGTGCTCGGACATGCTCTCGTTGATGCTTAGCCTAAGGGATCCCTCTCCCCAACAAACTTCCGCTAGTTGTACGCAGAAAATACGTGGTGTAGTTCAGATGGGAAGAGATCACTTAGACCAGCCCAGTCCAGAAGTGGATATGTTCTTTACGTTATTGGTTAAAACTGGAAAATCTCCATTTCCATTGTCCATTTGCCTGCTCATGTATTCCATCACTGGGTAAAGAAACCAACGCCGAGAATTTCAGACAAGTCTCTTTCAAGCTGCTTGGTTTTTAAATATTTGATATATTTAGCAGATGGCATCACATATCTGGTATGTACCAAAGATCTGTAATGAAATGATTGTTCAGTTTTTGCAAGGAGCATCTGACTCTGAAACCTAGCATTGTACCGTTGGCCTGCATACACAGTCTAGAGCTTTGTAAACTGGTTCAAGAGCAGCATGTCTATCAGTGTTTCTCAAAAAACCCTACAGTATAACAGTTTACTTTTATATTTTACAGGAATACAAAATCTGATTACATGTATGATCCCACTCCAAAAAAAAAAGAGATTATCTCTGGGTACACTCTTAAAGGTGCTGTTTGCCATTAGTGGTGTATTTAGCTGGTTCAGTCACGTAGCTGGTAACATTTATTTTGCACTGCTGCACTGCTTCCTGTTGGGGAAGATACGGCTGCTGTCCATGTTTTCATCCTTGATCGTCATTGTGCCACTCACCCGGCAGCTCCCGCACAGTCTACTCTCCACAGTAGCTTTGGTGTAAAGCAAACACTGATGGCACTCTAGTCCCCAATACATGTTCGATTACTGGTGACTTGTTACCCCGTGTGTGGATTTCTTCAGTACACAAACGTCCAAAATGCAATCCTGTCTTGAAACGCACAGCTGCATTGTCCAATGGCCCTCAACTTTTTAGATAAAGAAATACACTCATGTGTATGTATATATACTGTATCATTTAAAGATTCTGTGTAATGTTTGGAGAAAATTCTTGAATAAAAAAAGCCAGTCCAGTGATTTTAGAAATAACTTGGTATCTATTTATGTCAACGAAGTCTGCGCTTGTCTGTGTTAATTCTGTCTTCCAGGTCATGATAATGCTAAGTGCTTCAGCAGAAGGTGACTGGACCGTTTTTGGTTCTTATAGCCATTTCATCTCCCATCCAAGAGGCTTCTTCAGTTCTTACTGAGTGATGATGGGTCCCAGGTACATATCGTTACTTCCGAATTACATTACAAATGGTGTGAAACTAGCAGATGAGGGATGACTGTAGGTTTAATGGCAGAGTAACTTTCTGTGGTGGGATCTCAAGACTGCTAAAAGCATCTGCTAAGTGGTGTCGTAGACCCCCTCCTCTGTTCAGAGGTGGCTGTTCCAGTTTAACCCAGATAGGTACCTCAACACTCCTCACAAACCACCTGTCTGCTCTGTCCAGAATGGGAGCTTAGCAGTCCTGAAGTGCATTAGCATCAAACAGAAAAGAAAAGAGCAGGCAGAACAGGTTTGACTGAGAAGAATTTTCTCCAAACACAATGGCCGAGTGCATCTCAGGCACAACTGCACTCTAAGGTAAAAACTGGTTCACCCTGAGGATGCAATACCCAAATACAAGCTGAGCAGCTTTGCATATGGAGTCCAGTGCAGGGAGGAGTGCAAAGACCTACGTACAGGACACCAGACAGTCAGATTCCAAGGACAAGACAAGACAATCCTTTGAGGACGACAGTTTCCACATTTTGGACAGCAAAGAATGATGGTTTTGAGAGAGGAGTTAAATAAGCCATCTATGGTAAACTGAAACAGCTGTCTCTCACTCATAATTCTCTTTGGTACAAGATCAGCTCATTCTGTGAATTGTACATATTTTGTACTTTAAACATCCTGTGCAATATCTACTTTTCTGCATATACTAGAACATATGCTGTTTTTGTTAAATTTCTACTTGGGTACAATCTGCAATGTAGACAGTCTGTTCAGTATTAATATTTTATCAGTATTTCTATTCATCCAAAAAAAAAAAAAGTGCAATAGCACTGATATGTGCAATAATGTTTATTTTTATAAATTGTAGTTATGTATATTTTGGTTTACTTTGATTTTTTGTACTGCATTCCTTAAATGCTTGCACTGTCTTTGGTGCTGTAACAATGCAAATTTTGCAATGTGGGCTCAACAAAGGTTTGTCTTATGTTAGCGTAAACAGAGGAGGTGGTTTACCACACCAACACATATTCTATCACCATTAACATCCTTTATCAGAAAGTTTTATAAATCACAGTTACCAGTTATTTCACATCTTAACCAAGTCATTTTGGGTTGACATTATACACCTGGGACTCCCCGTCAGTCAGTCACAACTACTGAAACCTCCTGGATGAGCGTGACATGTTTTCAAAAGCAGTATGCACTTGTTTCGTATATTTACCATGTTGCAAGTGTTTGCAGCTCCTACCCAAGGAAAAAATTTTTATTCTTTCTTAAAAAGACATTACTATGGTTTCATAAAGTTCTGTTTTTGAAAAAAAAAAAAAAGAAAAAAAGACGAATCTGTTTCCTGTTCGCCTGACAGTCGCACTCGTTTGACGTCACGACTTTCTCCAGCTGATCATCCTTCGTCAGCGACGCGCCGCGCGTTGACAACACACAGCCAAGCACGAGTTTCACCTTGTTATGAACCCAGCTGGACACGAAGACGGCAGCAGCTACAACTTCGGCCTGAGATGCCCAAATATTGTTCGGTACCAAACTGCAAGAATGACTCCGGAAACGGCAACGACAGGAAAAGTTTTTACAAGTAAGCTGCTGGTTTTTAAACACTCTCGGATCGCTCGCTAGCTACATTTCGATGCTCAGATGTGTAATTGACGCGTCATCTAACTTCAGCCAACTTTTTCCTGTTCGATGAGTCAGTCTTTCACAACGTCAACTTTTACAACATGTTCGCTCCTTCAAATGAATCACTATCAGCCTGTTGATTGATGTCTCGTTTAGTTTGTTTTTTTCTTGTTTTGACCTTTATGAGTCTTCAATAAATCATAATTTGTGGCTGTGCGTCAGACTTTGTGGCGACTGAGTGGTTCTGACTATTAAACCCACCTTTCAAGACAGACTTTACGTTGTAATTTGAGGAAATATGAGGTTTTATTATGTGTGCTGTTGTGTATCGAGCAACAGGAAGACAGACTGTAGTGATGATGTCACCTTAATGTTGTAGTTAATCCACAGACAGAGCAGCTGCCATGATAGCACAGCACTCACAGAATTTCACTGGGAACAATTATCTTTAAAAACTACAATTGGAAGTCCTATAATAAAGTTTTTACAGTGACCAGATGAATAGGAACTTGGTGCAGTTTAGGGATGTTCAGGTGTTTGTAGGAGCTGCTCCTGTCGGGACTTTGATATATGTGGCGGTATAATCTAAAAAGTGTTTCTAAAGCCCCTTTAAGACATGTAGTCTTTTTCATTAATCTGAACTTGTGGAGAACATGTCTTAATGAGTACCCTGGGAACTACGTTGTAAAAGTTGCAACACCAATCTTACTCGGTTGGACTTATTCCCATTTTACTTTCAACACGGCACAAGTCTGAACTGAACCAGAACCATAACTAGGCGACTACCAGTTGTGTTAAGCAATCTGGGAAAGGCTTTCTCATATTTCAGCACCAGTGTTGGTTCAAAAACTGCATAGAGCGTGCAAAATACATGGTTTTCTGCCAAAAATCACAAAACTTAGCCTGTTACAAATTGAAATGTCTATAAACGTACAACTGTACTGCGACGAAGAAAGAGTCTAACAGATTAATAATACTCACCGGTATTAATAATTGTTTTCCAGGTTTGGACAGAATGTTAAAAGGCACTTGAGTTTAGTTTCCAGCTTTTTGTACGAGTCTTTCCTCTAAATGTATTAAATACCCGTAGCATCACACAGCAGCGAGATCCATTTCCAAAGAGAGAGAGTTGTGTGCATTTAGGCACATGGACCAAGAGCAGTAAATTAATTCATTACTTATATTTATAAATGATCAGCACATGGAGATTGGGTGGATTGGGACGTAAGACTAAGTCCCAATGTGCACTCTTCTCCACTTTGGACGACTAAACAGTCACGGTTCATAAATCACAGTTAAATCATTTGTTACTTGAGCTCCGTCACAGCAGGGTATTTTTATTTCACTTTTAGTAAACAGCAGTTAGACCTCATCACAGTGTTCAGTGTGTTTAGGAAATAATAAATAAACTAGACTCTTAGGCATTGCCGTCAGGATGTCTAAATTAAGCCGTGAGCAACATTAACATAAAGTGGCCTTTGTCTGAATGACAACATGCTGTCACTTTAACAAATTGCTTGTTTCATCCATGTTGTGTATCCTTATTTCAAAAGGGCTTAGCATTTTGTCTAACTCCTCCAAAAAAATATTAAAAACACTTTCAGTATAAAAGTAATTGCATACAACACCACCACTAACTGCAGCCTCAGCAATTGCCAGAGCTGGATAGCATTACTCTGTGTAGGGAGTCCACAGCATCAGAGTCCGTGACCTGATCGTATCATATGTGATGCTCTGATTTGTATATAGATGGTGAATTTACTGTGAAATTACTGGAACAATGTGAATATTTAGGCAGCAGTTTTACAGTAACATGTTTATTTTTTTTATACATTTGACCCTATTTCACTTGAAGGGCAGACGTATGACCAGGGTCTAACCTCTATTCCCTGTATTCCAGGTTCCCGCTGCAGGACCCGGTCCGGCTGCAGCAGTGGCTGAGGAACATGGGGCGTGAGAACTGGACTCCCTCCCGACACCAGTACATTTGCCACGAACATTTTGCACCGTCGTGCTTCAAGGTGAGATGGGGGATCCGTTACCTTGAGAGCGACGCTGTGCCTACACTCTTCCAAGAGGCCGAGGTAACATAAAAGAAACCTATTACTCTCTTATGATGGAACTTTAGGGATATGATAATGATAAAGAATTATTTTTGCCATTATTTTGCCAAATACTAGAATCTAAAAAAAAAGTACATTGTTTAAAATGCTTAAAAATGTTCAACATTTGTACTATTTGATGGATTTTTTTCTGCCATTGTAGTGTCATTTAAGAGACCTTTTGGAAGTTGAACATGGATGTCGAAGTATTTTAGTTTATTAATGTGAGCTTTCTTCATGAGGGTTCTCTTCACTGAATTGTTGTGGTATTGATGTATAGGATACAATAAATAATTCATCTTTTCTTTAAATAGTATTTTTTATTACTCGTAGCTTAAATAGAAATATCTGCACATGCATGAACTGATTATTTGCACTATACAAAGACTTACTTTGTTTTGGAGATTTCTGCTGAGATTTCCCATGTCAGCAGGAAATTATTATATTGCAGTTGCTCTCAGTTAAACTGTCAGTTTAAGCACATCATGTTTCATTTGATAAACACACCCTCAACTCTCAATTCTAGAAACGGAAAGCCACAGATCACAGCGAGAGGAAGCCAAAGCGTCTTCGAGCCAACAGTAATCAAACGGTGTCCGATGACGGGACCATGGCTGTAGAAATGCAGAGCACGCTGCACACCGTGCACCTGTATGAGATCGCTGTCAACCCACTGCAGCAGGGAGAAACCAGCTTGGTGGAGTCTAGCGATGTCGGAGAATCTGACTGTTCTCTCCAGACAGACCTGGATCCACTGGCATCAGCAGACGGATCGGAAACGGGCATAAACTTCCCTTTAACTTTGTTCCAGACAGTTGATGATCTAAGTAACAGTGGAGAGAATACTGAGGTGGTAGTGATGTCTGAATGCCCTGCAGGTGAAGGACCGGATGAGTTTGTGAATGGAATCACTGCTGCCATTTTAACTCAGGGCCACAGACTGGTCATCAACGACTCCACGCTTGGCTGCACTGATGAGGCTGATGCTTTGAATGGAGTTGAAGATGTGGCTTTCACCACAAAGGAGTTCTCAGATGTCAACGGAGGACATGAAACTCAAGTTATCGCCTACTTTGAGACGATACCAAATGTTTTCCCCAGTGAAACTTCTACTCAGTTCAACTTCTCGCCAGACACGGTGCTTTCATCTGCTCTGAGCTCCAAGCCCATCACATCCACTGTGCCTATAGTGTCCAAACACGTGGCGCCTTCGCCCGCATCCCTGGTCCTCACTGTGGAAAGGCTGGACACGGAGGGGGAAGACGGAGATGAGGGCAAGTCAGACGAGGAAGACATGGAACAGCAAGATCGCCAGCTGGAGGAACACTGGTGAGGACTGATGCTTGCTTTAGTAGTCCCTCTGTTCTTTCATTTCTTCTCTTACAGTTTTTCTTACAGTCTCTGTGCATTTTTGTCACATGAACAGCTACCACAAGAACAGTTTGAGTAAGGAGCAGCTGGAGGCAATTGTTGCCGAGCTGCAGAAAAAAGTGAAAGTGCTGCAGCAGCGACACCGACGACACCTGGAGAAACTTCTAGGACTGGAGAACACCGTCAGTCAGCTGAGACAGAGCAACCTGCTGAATGAAGAACGTCTACAGCTGCTGGAGAGGGTATTTATTTAAATTAATTTCAGTCTTCTAACACAGGTGGACAAAATAGTTGGTACCCCTCGGTTAATGAAAGAGAAACCCCCAGCGGTCACAGAAATAACTTGAATCTGACAAAAGTAATAATAGATAAAAATTCAGTGAAAATTAACTAACGAAAATCAGACATTGCTTTTGAACTGTGGTTTAACAGAATTTTTCTAAAAAAATAAACTCATGAAACAGGCCTGGACAAAAGTGATGGTACCCTTAACTTAATATTTTGTTGCACAGCCTTTTGAGTCGATCACTGCAATCGAACCATCACACCTGTGATGCTAATCAGAGGACACACTTTCATTGAACATGTCCCTGTGGTCACATTATGTTCAGTCTTTTCTAGGGGTACCATCATTTTTGTCCAGGCCTGTTTCATGAGTTTATTTTTTAAAATAATTCTGTTAAACCACGGTTCAAAAGCAATGTCTGATTTTCATTGCTTCGTTTTCATAGAATTTTTATTTATTATTACTTTTGTCAGATTCAAGTTATTTGGGGGGTTTTTTCTTTCATTAACAGAAGGGTACCAACAATTTTGTGTATCACTGGAAGTTCTTAAATTCTCCTTTAATCGTTCGTTTTTCTGTTACTTTTCCCACTTACTTGTTGCCCCCTTCCCCTTCCACAGGCTTATATTCAGACTAGCGCAGCAGTGTCAGACGCTGGGGAGACTGTGACCATAATCTACGAAGAGGACGATGCTGCGTACTTGTATACTCCACTGAACGATGCAGTGGCAAAGCTGTGAGGCCAGACTGACTGTGGACATGCCATCTGTGTGTCTGTCTGCTGCTCACTGTGCCAAATAATAAGTAATTGGGGCTAATGCTATTGGAAATAAAAATGCTACCTAATTTTGTTCTTTTTTTTTTTTTTTTTAGTTTTCTCTAATCATAACAAAATCTGTGTATAAAATGTGGCAGCGCGTCGGTCCATCTGCTCTGAGCTTTGCACAAAAATACATGGGTAATGTGGGACAATGTTGAATGTGTTTTTTAAGGTTTTCCTCTTTTCCTCCCCGCCCTCTCTTCTGTCTTTGTTTGACTTACTATTTTTGTTTGTGATATTGTACATATCATTAAAAAGAAATCGCTTCCATCTATGTTTTTGCTTCATTTCTGTAGTCGCCATGAATCAATACATCAAGAAAAAAACAACCCTCATAAGCAGGCTAAAACAAAAGAACAAGTCACCACAGCCCTAACACTTTGTCCAGCAACTGTAAATACTGTTTGCAGGTTTGCTTCATGGAAATTTAAACTGTAAGTAGCGCTAAGCGAGCTGCTACATGATGATTTGATCGAGCCACGGGGAGCGGTTCAGCTTGCTGCTCCTAAGCAGGTCTATTGTTTGTTAAAGGATTGCGTCAAGTAGTTCAGGGTTGAATGCCACCAACATGTTGGCACAATAGGCTTGTCTTTTGTCCTGTATTTGCCTTTCTTGGTGATTTAAATATGAAAGCAACCTTGTGAAGTCTTTTTCTTGTATTGGTTTTTAAATTATCCCAGACCTTAAACAGAACCGATCGCATAGCTTTGCTGAATTACACCTCTAACACGATATTCTACTTGTGTACATTTTTAATATTTGAGGACATTCTGGACTTTACTCAACTAAATGACCCGTGTTATTCAGTCGACCTGCTGCTTGACTTCACACAGTGGATGCTTTTCTCATCATGGAGTGTGCTTTCTTTCTCTCTCCAGTAGAGGGCAGTAGAGGCAGCTTCAAATTACATGTGGATTATTTTGAGAGAGAATATTGTACATTTTTAAACAGATGTATCAGCAAAAGGCATCCTTATTTGAACATTGTGCTGTTGCAAAGTCGTTCCTAGCGGGGAAAGAGTCTTGAATGTGTCTGAAAAAACGAGGAGGCTTAACACTTAAGACCTACTACACCCTGTCTTGCCTTACAATTCTGTTTACTGAGCAACCAGTCCTGTATTGCACGTGCACTGCATTTTGCAATTACAACAGGGATTTAATATACTTCAAGCAATTCAGGTTGGACTACTTTATGTTTTGAATGGATTGATCTTTTAGGAACGATCCTGGTCCTCGAGGGCCATAATCCTGCATGTTTTAGATGTTTCCCTTCTTCCAGAACACCTGATTCAAATGATCAGGATCGTTATCAAGCTTCTGCAGAGCTTGATGATGAGCTGATCATTTGAATCAGGTGTGCCGGAAGAGGGAAACATCTAAAACATGCAGGATTGTGGCCCACGAGGAGCAGGATTGGACACCCCTGGCATAGGGAGGGATTTCAGACATAGCCAGGAAGTAACCTAAGCTACGTTAGCACAACTTTAGCAACGTAAATGAAAAGCATGACAGACGCAACGAAGCACGCATCCAGGCCAGCTGACAGCCTTCCCTGGGCCCGGGACAAGATGATATTAGATGCCCCCCCGCTCCACTCACCCACATCTCACCTTTTCTTTGCTCTTCCTCTCCTCACCTCCTCTTCTTCTCCTCTATTCTGCTTTCTTTACATCTCTTTCATCCATCCTGCTCACTGTCCGACTGGGCAGCAAGACCCTCCCGCTGCACTTTGACGCTCGCTCTCAGTCTCATCCGTGGTCTGACTCTGTCCCCCCTGGTGGACCAGCGGGCCCCTTCCTCCTCCTCATCTCTGTTACCTGAAGGCAGGTGGATCTCTCGCCTCGGCCTCTCTGTCTCATCCTCTCTGACGGAGCCACTAAACTCGTCCGTTTCTGTCAAACAAACCGTGTTTTGTCAGGATTTTTATCGCAGCTAATGGCTATTAAGAGCTAGCCAAATGACGTCACAAGGCTAACAAACATTAGCTCCGCTGTTTCTTACCTCGCTCTACGCTGACTTTACTAGTTCCAGCTTCGTGTCACCACCTTTTTTTAAAAAAGTATTTTTAAAGCAAATCTCTAAGGCCTCTATTTTCTTCCTCTATTTTTCTCTTCTTTTTGCTTTTCTGAGCACCAGACTTCTGCTGAGCGGACATTTTGGTGCTGAAGTGCAAAATCCGAACTTCCAATAAAAGGTCAACAGACGTTGATCAGGGGCCAAACCATTTAATGTTGGAGGTGGGGGTGGAGGGCAACTCCAAAGATATTAAGGACAGTTCAGACGAAAACTAATTCAAACTTCGAACTCAAATATTGCCCTGTTTCTTTCCATTAATAGCCCTTCTTTGGGGAAAAAAATCCAGAATTCAATGAGGGTCCAGTTCTGGGGCCCCCCGCCACTCTGGGCCCGGGACAACAGACCCGTTTGTCCCCCCCCTATCAGCAGGTGTGCACGCATCAGTCCTCCTGATAAGTGGCAAAGAGGGTTAAAGTGAACCAGGAGACATGCTGAGTCATTGTTAATGTCACAACGTGGTTATGAACTTCTCTGTCAGTAGCTCTGCTCAGCCCACTCCTGTGATGCGACCTGGCTGTAGCTTCCTCCTGCACGACTGAGAAGACAGCGGTGAGGAATGAAGGACTGAACGGAGTCAGAGCTCCATCTAGTGGACAAATGGCGCAACGACAGCATTCTGCACCACTGTGACACTTAACAGCATTTACTGTTTTATGAGAAAATAACCAGACGATAAGCCAGAGCATCGCCAACTTTTAATCATCTGTTCATTGTGCCATTATCAACATTTCCTGGAAATTCCATGAAAATCCATTCTGACATTTTTGAGTTATATTGCCAACAAACAAACAAACAAACAAACAAACAAACAAACGCCGGCTAAAACATAACCTCCCTGGCTCCCTGAGGTAATTAAGTGTAAACTTTCAGCTTAGTTCAAGAGGTTAAACAAAAAGAATGCATCACACATGTAGAAATGACAGCCTCTAATGAGAAACACACTGCGTCCACCAGGTGGTGCTACAGACCAGGTGACGGTCTGAGGGACAGAAAGCAAAGGACGACTGGTGCCATAGGAGCTACAGATAGGTCCCAATCCATCCATCATCATCTATACACCCTAATCCTGACTGGGGTCACAGGGGGGCGAAGCCTATCCCAGATGACTCATGACCCAGGCTCACCTGGACAGGTAACCAGTCTATTACAGGCTAGACAGAGAGACAGACAAGCACACTCACATTCAGATAGGTCTTAATGACCACTGAAACTGCTGATAATGATATAAACTGTGGGATCATTGTAGTGATGATTGAGGATGAATGTGAGAGGAGGACTGAAGCCCAACTACAGGGCTGAACATATTTGGCATGCATTACTGTCACATTGATAGCATGAAATTTAGCGCACATAATCAATGACCTGCTGCCCAAAAAGGTACTTTGAGAGCACAGAACCAGTTAGTTGGTTAAATGTGTACAAATCTACTTATTTTGAAGTCTGACATTATTATATCAGTCATCTGCATGATTAAATGAAAGAAAGAAGAGAATAATGAACTTTGCAGAAATGATTAAAGCGTCTGAGCCGTGATCCTGAGGGTGAAGCCTCTCTAATCGAGGCCTCACAGCATCAGGGCGTCTTTCTGCACGCTGCATCCCAGCAGAGCATTTCCAGCTTCCACTGGGTGAACTGATGTCACCCAGGTTGTACTGAACGATGAACAGAGCAGGTGTGAAGTCCACAACACAATAAAGCCGCTGAAGCTCATTTTATTCAAGGCACCAGGTACAATCTAAGTTGAATATTCAGGTGTTACAGGCACAAAGTGACACAAGAAGCACAATTCATTTATCGTTAGTTAATGTTTCAGCACAAGTCTGAAAATTCAGACTTTTACATTAATAATCCAGAAAAGGTAAAAATCTGCAAGAACAGTTTAAAAAGCAGATTAATTATTTCAGTGCAGATGCAACAGCAGTGCAATATTAAAGAAGTGAAGGCGTCTGGGTGGAGAAGATTTGCGTCTGAGCCGTGATCCTGAGGGTGAAGCCTCTCTAATCAAGGCCTCAGAGCATCAGGGCGTCTTCCTGCAC
>NW_007579670.1:7498-9173 GCF_000690725.1 Stegastes partitus | reverse complement strand
GGACAGAGTATTTATCATTTAAAAGAAGAAATCTTGACGACAGCGGTTTAAAACATTTGGTGTTAGATATGAAAGAAAATGCTTACAGTAGCATTCACAGCCAGATTTCTTTTTTAAATTTATATTTGGATCAGTTTGCAATTACAGGAGCAGAGCTAAAGAGGCGCACAGCAACCAAGATTCAAACAGCGACATCAGGTTGAATCACTTTTTTGCTGTCCGCTTCTTTCACAACTACTTCTGGATGACACTCGAGTGGCCACAGTCAAACTTGCAGATACGATGACATTTATGCCACACACTTAAACAACTACAGTCAAACTAAGAAACACAAAGCTACACTTGATCAATACATGTCAAAAAAGTGTGTGCACCATTCATACAGAACAAATACCTTCATTACTGCTCTCAAGGCACTGAGGCACACATAGTTCCATTGGTTCAAAATCGTCTTCACACTCTGCTGAGTTAAAGGAATTGCTTTGTTATGGGAGGAAAGGCATACCAAAGTATCATATCATTTTAATCACAAACAGTAAGTCAATTTATTTCTATTTGCTGCTCATTAAATTGTCGATGCTGGATCAGGCTGCAGAGCTGCTCCATGTCTACCCTGGTTTGCTTTACCTGTACAGCCAGAAAGAGAAAATCGGACTGGTTCATGTTCAGCTTTAGCCACTCGTCTGACTCATCTGACACCTAATACGTCTTGGGCTGGATTCATGCTCAGACCTTGTGCTCATACGGAGACGACACTCAATATTTTACTCTTCAGCACCCTCAGTATTCAGCGTATCCGTATCTGAACTCCAGCTTCTTTCATGACTAAGTGTTAAATCTGTGTTGAACTTGTCCACGGAAATACATTTTGTACAGCAAAAGTTAAAAATAAATGAATTAAAAACTGGAAGAGGAAGTTCGTCGGTACTCATACTGCACCCCGTCACTAGCAGCTGTGTGACGTTGTGCTTAGGGCGCAAACCTAAATGCACCGGCCTCCCACAGGGTTGGTGCTGTGATGTTACACGCCACACACTGAACACAAAAGATGGATGTAGCCACGTTCATGACGCTCATTGATTTGTGGACTATTTGTCCATCGTCATCTTGGTCTTTTGAAACAAGATCAGACTGAGAACTCAAAGACACTCTGCTCATCAGTACAGTCACCAGGTAGCTCAACATGTGTTCACAAACCCAATGAACCTTTTACTCACCCATACTCAGATCACAGTACACCACCGAACTGCAAGCTTGTGGCCTCATATAACACACTAAAAAGAGAGCAGGTTATTAAACAAAGGTCATAAGTTGGAACAAACATATCAAACAATAACCTGATAATGACTAATTCCTGTCATAGAGTAAATTTAGGTTAAAAAAAAGCCTTCATCACACATCAAGCTGCCACAGGTTACGTGTTATTTGACTCCGGTTCATTCCTAGCTGGGCAACATGACAATACTGCATGTGTGCCGATGTACAATACACATATATGACACGTGTGACGTCTCGTGTTTAATATAAATCAGATTTACATGTGATCGTTTGGAACCAGAACAATTAGTGGCTTGTTTGACCTTTAATAAATGCCTTTAAATATGAGGCTTTGAGCTTAAAGCACATTGCCAGTAATCAGCTGATTGTGGACTACAGCTAGAAGCAGCAGAGGGCA
>NW_007579670.1:5073-6958 GCF_000690725.1 Stegastes partitus | reverse complement strand
TTTATTTTTGCTTATCTCCCTCTCCTTATATATATTTATTTGTTGTGTGTTTTATTCTTATTCATCGTATTATTATTGTTTCGGTGTGGAACAGGTGTACAACACATTTCACTGCACGTTATACCATGTATAGAATAGAATAGAATAGAATAGAATAGAATAGAATAGAATAGAATATTTATTTATTGATAAACTGGTATAACTGTGGTTATGACCAATGAAGGCCTTAAATCCTTGACTCAGACCATGCAGCTGGGAGCTGGGTTGCTCCTGTTTCAAACATTTGTACTAATTACTTCATTTCCTAAACACACTGACCACACTGCCAGGTCATTAGCAAAAAATTAAACAGAGGAAGAGCAGCCGTCCTTCTCTTGTTCACAGAACAGAGCAGAGCTGGAAATATTCTGTGGTCTGAAACATGCAACAAGCACATTGTGCTTTTCTGGTTTTAATGTAAACGTGAAAAAAATGACACTCACTGGCTGTTGGGACGTTTCTGCGCACCAGAGGTCCCTGGATGGCTTTACCGCTGGCTTTGTTGACAGCAATGAAGGCCGTGAAGGAACTGCTCACTCCTGATTGGACACTGAGCTGCACCACCTTCTTCTTCACTCTTGCATCACTCTTTCTCCTATCATCTCTGTCCTCCATCTCCAGGGAGCGAATCAGAGTCCGAGCCGCCAACCTGTGGACAGTTAATCTGCAGACAGGAGAGAGGAGGAAGAAGAGCCGGAGCTAAACTCACCTTTCTGTGAATGTAAAATAGATCTGCTTTGTTCAATCCTGTTAAAGGTCAACAAGGACATGAAAAAGGATTTCAATGAATGAAATCGACGTGAAATGAAAATAGTTTGTGTTACAAACAGTCCATTGGCATCATGGTGCTTTGCAGTCAGTGCTAATGGCAGTGAGCTGCCATGCTGAGGATGGCAGGGTGAACATCTGATGGTACACATGCCAACAGAATGAAGTCAGTGTCTAACCCTGCTGTCACACTAACAGCTCTTTACCCAGTGTCCTCTGCAGGTTTGAGACTGAAGTGCAGCTGGTTCTGAGAGGGTCGACCTGCCAGGCTGTACTTCACCGTCACACTGCCCTCTGTTGCCTTTGAACTCTGAGGAAGGAAACACACAAAGATCGCTGTTACTCAGGTTTGATCCATCTGACAAATACAACCGCAGACATATGTTACTATGAGAAGATGTTGCTGCTACCTGACCAGTGAGCTGGGCGTAGACCAGTGACCTCTGACCCTGGAACATGGATGTGATTGGTGGAGACAGGACAGTGGCGGTCACTCTCTTTGGTAAGTCCCATGTGATGGAGATGTCTTCCACAGCCGGCTGCAGAGCAAATCTCAGCGACTGAATCACCTGAAATGTTGAAAAAATGTCGTTGCAGTTTTTAAATGAGAATCTTTGTGTTGTTTTCCTTTGGCCTCCATCTTGTCAGTGTTCTTGATGAACAGGATGACCTGAGCCTGTCCTCCTCCCCCAGAGATGATCACACAGTTCTCACTTGTTGTCTTTACTATTCCTATTCATCCCATTTTATCTTATGCATACATACATGTGTGTGTGCTGCTGTGTCAGTCAGAATCTCCCCTGTGGGGTATGAGTGAAGGGACATTTCATCGCATCTCTTCAGTACAGATGTGCTGCTACCTGGCTGACCTTGACAGCTTCATTATGTTCAGTGTCCTACCTTTGGTTGCATCCTATCAGTCCCTGTGATGAACTGAGCGTGTCCTCCTCCTTCTTTGGCCAACCCATTGATGAGAGCAGAGCTGGCTCCTTCCCCAATCCCAAAAGAGAAACACCTACAAGACAACAGTTTGGTTTAAACACACACAACTCTACAACACTGAACACATCTTGTGTTT
>NW_007579670.1:0-1482 GCF_000690725.1 Stegastes partitus | reverse complement strand
TATTCCAGTTAATATGACAAACTTAAGCCATGATCAGCTTCTTTCCAGCTCATCTACACATCTCATCTCTCAACAGATTTTCTTTAATGCTCTTTTGTAGTTGCATTTTGTAATAGACGACTTGTTAAAAAACTACGCAGCACAGAAATAGTCTCTTATCAGCAGACACATCAGCACAGTGCAGCACAATATTCAGACTCAGTGTGACAGCAGCACTCTGCAGCTGTTCTCATGTTTCCTCATCAGGCCCATGTTAACTGGAGCCTCATCTGGGAGCGTTTTAACAAATTCATCACAGAAGAAACTTACCTCTGGAGACAGACGTTCACGAACACAGGACAGCTTCACTGCAGATAGTCCAGGAAGTGTGACAGTCCTGCTGGTAAAGCAGGAAGCATTTTTTTCCAGACACACACGTGAAGTCACGCCTCCTTGGTGCGCTCGATTTGTTTGTCAAGGAACACCGGGCGGGCGGAGCTGTACGGTGCAGTTTGAGTAAGGACAGCTTGAGTTTTACACAAATTTCTATATTCCTGTCATATTGTGGCATTCATTGTGTTTTACATTTCTTCCATTTAACAGCATGCAAAACTACTTCCTGTTTAAGTGTACAAGTCATTATTCTGCAGCATTATTAAACTATTTAAATGTTGACATATTCTAAACATGTAGGTCACTTAAAGTCATGCTCAAGTTTTTTTCTGTCAAAGACTCAACATCTAANATAGCACATTCCAGAAAAAGGTGAGGAGCTCCCAACCCAACCCTCAGACTGAAAGGCACACTGGTTCTGTATCAGCAGGCAGGGAGACAGGAGCTCCATCTGAAGGCAGAGCTCTCTTTAAGAAGCTGATCTACATTCCCCTCATCTATGATCAGCAGCTCTGAGAAGCGACCGAAAGGATGAGGTCATTGTGTGTATGTCTACTACCTGTCTGGGATGCGTGGGAATGCAGCGCTGGCTGTAAATGTGTTTGAGGGGTTCAAGAATCTCTGTTCCTCCGAGATCAGCCTCCATCCCTTTAACTTTCTTCAGAGCCTCCTCCATGCTCTTTTCGCTGTACTTCACACTCTGACTGCCATCACAAACACACAACTGAGGAGTGTAAGTGGTGGATGTTTGCTCAGCAACGTCACAACAACAATCTGGAATTTACACACATTCTCAGACAAACATTTTACAATACGACATGAGAGCAGCTTCCCTGAACATAAAACATGTCAGGAATAATTCACTGTAATATATTAAGACTGACATAATCTGGAGTTTTGCACATTCACACAACATCAACTTTCTGTCCAACACTTGAGCTGATTTAATGTTGCACATGCACACAAGTAATATCACTGACTGAAGCAAACATCCTGAGTGACTCACGGGAAGATGTGTTCATAGCTGGACCCAAAACTGTAGATGTTGAAGTAGCAGCCCACTGGTAGGCTCTTCAACAGGAGCAGCAGAGTGTCCTGGTAGGAAGGATT
>NW_007579669.1:107847-109804 GCF_000690725.1 Stegastes partitus | reverse complement strand
TCACCAGTCAAAGCTTTGTAAGAGACAAAGAGGAAGACTTTGTTGGAAAAAGCTCATAAAATCTGGACTAGAGTTCACCAGAAGACATGTGGAGACTCTGTGGTCACCTGGAAAAGTTTTTTTTTGATCTGTTGAGACCAAGTTGATCTTTTTGGCCATCAGATTATGTTTATTGGACACCAAACACTGCTCATAATGGCAGCCATACCATCCCTCTGCTGAAGCATGGTGGCGGCAGCATCATGATGCGGAGATGCCAAAGGGGCATCAACGAAATACTAACCTGAAGGAGGTGATTACATATGCAGTCACTTGTTTTATGTTTTATATTTGATTTAGAAATGTTTTGTTTCTGCTTTTGCAACTTTAGGGAACAATTACTATGGGGAGGGCATAGTGCAAGTGCTAGAGAAGCTTAAAAGTGACAAAAGGAGAGCTGCTTATATCCTGATGGACAGAATCCGACCCAGAATGGAACAGAACATCCTGCTGAGGAGAGGAGCTCCACCCAGACTCACCACTGTTTGTTATGAAATAGGAGTGTATGGAGCCTATGTGAGGTACAGTATACACAGAGATACACTGCACAGTATGAGCTATGAACAAGAAGGGCGTCGTATTGGGATTCAGTCATGATGCATCTGTATCTCCATGCAGGCACGGCGGAGACATGCTTTTAAATGAGGCTATTGGTACTGTTTTGAGGACAAAGAGCATTGAACATGATGACGCCGGGATAATGCGAGGAATAACTACGTGTGACTCTCCACTCGCCATCTGAACCTCATCTCATTTTGCAGTTTGTGCATCCTTATCTCCTTCCCTCCTTTCCTCACCTAATGGTCCCTCCCACCAGAGATGCAAATGCAGGGTTGTGATTTTATTTTTGATGCAGACGATGTTATCATGCTTCCAGAAGACCTAAAATAAATCTATGAAAGAGACAAAACACATGATTGCTATTTGTGATAAAGACATGGAGGAGGCAGCATCATGCTCTGGGGCTGTTCTGCTGCCAGTGGACCTCAGAGCTTCATACAAAGTCAATGGAACAATCAGGAGAAGGTTGATCTTGGACACAGTTGGATGTTCCAACCACACAATGAGCCCAAACACACATCAAAGTGGTGAAGAAATGGTTCCATCAGGCTGGAATGAAGGTTCTAGACTGGTCTCCCCAAAGTCCTGACTGGAACCATCCAGAACCTGTGGACTGATGAAGAAACAAGTCTGAGTCAGAAAGACGAAAAGTTTAGTTGAACTGCAGTGATTCTGTCCAGAGGAGTCAGAGATGGACCAGAAGCTGGTGGACGGAGACCAACATTTAATCGCCTGTTATCATTGCTGTATGTATATTTTTGATCCAGCAGATTTTTGTCGTATTTCCAGAAGATCTATAATAAATCTATGAAAGTACCAACATGCCTGATTGTGTTTTGTGACGTGTGTGATCACCATCACATCAGTGGTTCCATCTATAAAAGTTATAGGAGTCATTGGAAACTCCAAGCTGCCACCATATACGTGGTCTTTAACCATACATTTCTCACGCTAGAACAATCTTGACGATTTCAGATTTCACTAGTTCCAGTTTCTCCATTGTGATGTTCTGCTGCTTTTTCTATTTGATATTAATTCAAAATGATTGGTTCAGACAAAATATGACATTTGAAGACTTCACCTTGGGTTTTGTGAAACTTTGAGGGAAATCAATAATGAAAGAATTGCATTCAGTCAATAACAATTAGTAGAAATTACTCAGCAGATCATTTGATGTACAAATAAATGTTTCTTAGACTTTTACTTACTTATTTGTCTTGTAACACTTTGGATGAATCTGCTGATTTTCCTGATGGATTACTTAATTTGTTAATACTCAGAAACCAGTGAAAAGTCCCCATAATAATAATTTAGAGCCCAAAATGGAACCTTCACAATGCTTACTTTATCCAGCCAA
>NW_007579669.1:101784-106547 GCF_000690725.1 Stegastes partitus | reverse complement strand
TAGATCAAATAGACCCTAATTAAAATTGCTCATTGGCAGAATGTGGTGCTCAATTGAAAGTTCATTACATTTTTCCTTTAAAAATGCGTCCATTTAAACCCCGGTTATGGATCTGAGTTGTTTTAATTACAATATTTGTAAATGTCTTATGACCATCTGTATTGCAGATGTTGAATTAATCACCTTCAATTTTCAGCCACATTTGATCTCAGCCAGATATCCCCAAAGACCTCACTGGAACTGGAAACAGTGTGTCTGCTATAATACGAGGTATTTATTATCCAGATGTGTTTGTTGTTCAGGTGGTTGGTCACGCCACACTAGTATGTGTTAAAAATAGTTATTGGAACACTATGTAATGCCAAATTGTTTGTCTGCTGTTTAAAGGCATCCTGGTTTGGCAAGAGAATGATGCGGTCAGATAATGTCACAATCCGAATAAAGCAATAGAGATGTCAAAAGAACTTGTTCGTGCTTGCTGGAGGCTTGTAGGATGTGCTACAAATCGGAGAATTGTACACTGATCGCATGGGCGTTAACTCTTGTGTCAGACAAGGCAGACACTACCGTGCTGTGTCAAAGGAAAATTACGCTTTTACTTTGCTTGTTGGCGTAGGTTATTCTCTGCATCTGCAACATTTTTTTCAGAAGTACAGTTACATTGACAGCCTTGGATTTAGTGGACACACACAGTAAGTGTTTGTGTTATTATATGTGCATGTGATGTGCTTGCTCATATGGGATCCAGGAGATCTTTGATTTTGTTGTTTTTGCATGCCTTTTGTTGGTTCAAAACTTTTGTTCAAAATTAGCCTGGACAATCTCCATAATTATTAGATTAGATTAGATCAACTTTATTGATCCCTTTGGTAGGGTACCTCAGGGAAATTATGTTTACAGTCACATCCCGTCCAAACAGGAGGGAGAACTATCGGGTCAGCCAGCATGAGCAGCGCCCCTTATTAATGCTGCAGTGTCCTAGCTGTATACCTAAATTCGTGAGGTTGATTTTCGTAATTACTAATACCAAAGGGTCTTAGCTGTAATTTGTTCGGTAACTTTCCAGAATTTTGTATTACAGTCAGGTACAGTAGTATTTCATATAGATTTTCAGGGTTTAAATCATTAGTGTGTATATCACTGTTAACCCAATTGCTTCCACTTGTAACTTTAATATTTTTTCTTTGTACAAGAAAGCCCTTCAGCACAACTGCCGTTTAAAATATGTTAACATCACAAATAACAGTGTCTTTACTTGGCTGATGTATGACGAATAATAAGGGTTTTTAGCAGGTTCGTACTGGCCAAGAACAAGCAAATCCAGTTTTGTTTTATGGGACAAGATGTAGACTGAGGGAGTTTCAAAGTAATGAAGGGAAGGAAAACTTCTCAATATTCAAGAAGTAGGCATGAAGATATGTATAAATACAGTATACACGCATAATATGCATATAAATGTACACAATACTTAACGTGAGCACACCAACTCATTTAAGGAGCTTTTTGTTATTTTTGCTACTTTCTGACAGTGTAGAATAAAACCAAATGCATGAAAAGTCATGGCCATTTTTTCCGCAACTAGGTGCTTTTGGTAGATGTCCACTAGCTTCTGGTTTATCTTTGACCCGCCTCCTTATAGAATTAGTGCAGTTCAATAAATTTTTTTGTCTTTGTCACACAGACTTGTTTCTTCATCAGTCCACAGGTTCTTAATGGTTTAAGTCAGGACTTTGAGGAGACCAGTCTAGAACCTTTGTTCTAGCCTGATTTGACCATTACTTTACCACTTTGGATGTGTAACTGGGGTCATCTAAGATCCAACCTTCTTCCTGATGGTTTAAGGTTTTAATCCTCCTTCTTCATGGTTCCATTTACTTTGTGTAAAGCTCCAGGTCCACTGGCAGCAGAACAGAACCAGAGCATGATGCTGCCACCTCCATGCTTGATGGTAGGTTTGGTGTTCTTGGGGTAAAAGGCCTCACCTTCTGTCCTCCAAACACATTTCTGCTCATTGTGGCCAAATAGGTCAATGTTTGTTTCATCTGACCACAGACTTTCCAACTGTAATGTTTGAGTCTAATGAGTGGATCAAGTGGTTTCTATTTAAATTGGCTCAGAGGAGTCAGCAGTTGTAGTCAATTGTAATTATTCACGTGAAGTTAGGAGGCCACTAAGAAAATTTAAATAACAACTTTCTACATCACCAAAACAGTTAAGTCAAGTTCCTGTATATGTATTTTTGGACCAGCAGTGGGTTATTTATTTATTTATTTATTTTTAATTTTTCCAGAAAACCTGTAATAAATCTATGAAAGAACTACAATGCATGATTGTTATTTGGGGCAAATACACAGTTGTTTCAATGATTCAGAGCAAGCTGAGATCTAGAACATAGGAGACAGCAGTTAGTTGGTGAGTGTTTTTGGAGCTTTGGTTTTGAGTTTGACTAGGACTTGTTGTCAGGTACCTGTCAGACTTTGTTGGAGCAGAACACTTCCTGTGTTCACTTTCTGAGTTTCAGTAGGTGGGCTGTTCCCTCTATTGTTACCTGGCTGAAAATCGGAAAGGGCCGGGTTCAGCCATAATACTTCCTGATATTTCAACACATGTGCTATGCTGTAGCGTCAGCGGAAGCGTCAGCCTTTTTTGTGTCAGCCCTCATGTGTGAAGACCAAATTGGGTAAAGACCTGTGAGTCTACCTGTGCTACAATATCATACCTGTTATCCAAAGCTTTCGGAAAAAACACACTTGTTACAGAAAGTACAATCCTACAAACCTCCGCTCTCTCACAAAAGCCTCCATCACTGGTTCGTCCCTCAACCTTAGCGTATGGAATTGTCAATCTGCTATTTAAAAAAAAACTGAATTAATCCAAACACTGGTTAATTCTTCAGATAGTCAGGTCCTAGCCCTGACTGAAACCTGGATCTGTCCAGAAAACTCTGCCACACCTGCTGCACTCTCTGCACACATCATCAACTCCTCACTTGCTATGGGTGTGTTCCTGTGACATTTAAGCGAGCTTGAGTCACTCCAATACTCAAAAAACTCAACAACCCAGCCCAGGTTGAAAACTACAGACCGGGTTCTCTACTGCCCTTCCTGTCTAAAATACTTGAGCAAACTGTCTTCAACCAAGTCTCTTTCCTCTGTGACAACAGCTTGTATGACCCGCATCAGTCTGGTTTTAAACGGAGTCACTCTACTGAGACTGCACTCCTATATCTAACAGAATCACTGTGTTCTGCTGGAGCTGCTGGACAGTCTTCAGCTTTATTGCTGTCAGCTGTCTTTGACACGGTTAACCACCACATCCTCCTCTCCACATGCAGGATCTGCCCTCCGCTGGTTTGTGTCCCACCTCTCAGGAAGATGCTTCAGAGCAGAAGTGTCTGAACCGCACAACCTATCCACAGGGGTTCCTCAGTGGTCAGTGCTTGGTCCGCTTCTTTTCTCAATTTACACAACCTCACTTGATGCAATTATCCACCTCCATGGTTTCTCATACCATTGCTATGCTGATGACACCCAGCTCTTCCTGTCGTTCCCCCGGACGACCACACGGTCTCTGCCTGGATCTCATCATGCCTTGCCGACATCTCCGCATGGATGAAAAACACCATCTTCAACTCAACCTCTCTAAGACTGAGCTCCTTGTCATCCCAGCTAGTCCCTCTCTACAACAAGAAATCAACATCCAGCTTGAT
The DNA here is from genome assembly GCF_000690725.1 of Stegastes partitus. Taxonomy (NCBI): domain Eukaryota; kingdom Metazoa; phylum Chordata; class Actinopteri; family Pomacentridae; genus Stegastes; species Stegastes partitus. The sequence continues at coordinate 102,838 of NW_007579669.1, read as the reverse complement.
TCAACCCAACTCAAACCCACAAAATCTGCCAGAAACTTGGGTGTCATGATTGATGACCAACTAACCTTCAAGGCTCATGTGGCCTCTGTTGCTCGGTCATGTTGATTCGCCCTGCAAAACAGGAAGATCAGACCTTTCCTGTCTGAACATGCAGCACAACTCCTGGTCCAGGCTCTCATAATATCACAAACTGACTACTGCAGCTCCTTACTGGCAGGCCTCCCCACATCCACAGTCAAACCTCCATCATCCTGCTGTTCAGATCATTTCACTGGCTTCCAGTTGCTGCCCGCATCAAATTCAAAACTCTGACACTTGCCCACAAAACCATGAGAACAGCTCCCTCCTACCTGAACTCTCTCATTCAGATCTACACTCCCTCCTGCTCACTATGTTCGACCAACAAAAGCCGCCTGACACAACCACCACAACAGGCCCGAGGTCGATAGCGAGACTCTTGTCCTCTGTGGTTTCCTGGTGGTGGAACGAGTTACGAAACTCTGTTTAATCTGCTGACTCCTTCTCAGTCTTTAAGAAAAGACTAAAGACCCAGCTCTTTAATGAACACCTTTGCACTTGACAAAAAATCCTTTTACCTCCCACACAGCCTGCTATTGGCATCAACGCCCTATCACACCTGAACTTGATTCCATCACAGATATTTAAGAATGGTAGGAGTCATTGGAAACTCAAGACTGCCATGATATACATGGTCTTTACAAGTGGATGTAAACTGTTGTTCATGACTGTACATATGTGTATTTAGCGATACGGTTTTACACCAATACACCATAACTCCAGTGCAATTACACTGTAATTACCAGTTGTGATCTAAAGAGTCATAGTGAAATGTCAAATGTGTTTCCTGAGAATCTGCTGTATTTTGCCCTCCAGGCCCGTCATGATGGCGACAAACGTTTTTCTTCAGCAGCTGATCGCAAACCCTGAGAGACTCAACGATTTAGTGGATGAAGCAAAACAGATGGCTTTTCAACAGGGACTCCTGATGCGGACATTAGAGACCCCCAGTTCATCAGAGGTAGGGATGACCACG